>NC_056731.1:839023075-839030575 GCF_019279795.1 Protopterus annectens
CAAAAATACATGTCATCAATGTGACAAGGCACAGCAAAAAGGCATGTCATCAATGTGACAAGGCACAGCAAAAATACATTTCTTGAATGTGACAATACCTCTATAACCTAACAAGGGAGGAGCATTGCTCTCCATACACTTTACTAATATAAACTAACTCCACATTTGCACAGCTGTGGAGAAAAGAGGAGATCCCTGCAAGGGTGAAACATGTACTAGCATTTCTGCAGGCAGTCCCATTGCAATAAAATAATGCAAAAAATATTCGGGGCCTGCACAATGCAGAGAACTAGGATCAGGGAATTGTATTTCAGGGGTACCTTTCATTGAAAGGTAGCATGACAAATGCATAACACTGAATTTCTGAATAAATCTAGGAGAAAATTACTTCCAGTCTCTGCTGAAGGTGCTGAAGACAAAAGGACATCAGCAAAAGAAAAAGACTTCGAAGCACCACCACGGCAATAGTGAAACCTTTAGACTTATCACATCCGAAGCAGACAATCCAATGGAGCAAACTATTTATTAAGCAAATGTGTATACAAACGTGTATACAAAACAGTAGAAATAAATAAAACAAGAAACAATGGATAAGCGCTTTCAGCTATTCAGCCTTCATCAGATCGTATTTCTAATTGCTACTTCCCATTTAAAAAGAAAACTAAGCCAATCATTTTTTTCATTTCTTACACCCTGGTTGATTAGTAGCTAATGATTATCGTTAAAACATTGTATCCCTATAGGTGAAGAAACAGACTAATCAACCAGAGTATCAGAAAATACTCCATTCTTAACACCCAAATCCAATGAAACAGCAGGAAAAATAAATGCATCATTGGTTGTCAATAAAGTGCAAAACACTTCATAAAAGGCTTAACCAATAGAAGAAGTTTTTAAAATTTTTAAAAAACAACATGTTCCACATACTGTGAGCAACATAAATCTGAGTTAGCTATCGTAGGAAGATTATACATCTAGCAGCGTCAGCTCACCAAGACCGCTACTAAGCTAGGCAGTAGGAAAAGTTTTCATAAGGAACAAAATCCGCACCCTGTTAGAAACACAAATCCAAGGAAACCGCCAACAATAAAAAGGGGCATCAGGATCTCAATCACATCATAGACACTATTATTCGCTGATCACCACATAAAAGCATCCTCGGTGAACATTAAATTGATCTCTAGATAAAACAGTTCCAAATGAACATCATAATCATAATATTCCTAAAATAAGAACTTAAAACCAAAAACAAATAATATAGATATGGTGATCGCAGGATAGCGATATTCAAAACCAAAACAAACAAATATAAGTATAAATATAGTAATCGCAAAATAGCAATGCTAAAGATATATACATTAGTCACCAGCCACAATGCTGCAAAGTACAGACATCGCGCTTCTTAACGCAAGATGTAAATAAATATTTATAGTGCAATTAATCAGTACAAACTCCTTGGTCAAGCAAAAAGTTAAAACATGTAAATAAAATCATGTATACTCCAATGATGGCAATTTGTTAGAGAAACCCACATCCAGTCAAATAACGGAATTCACACCAGTCTTTGCTCAATGCCTAATATGCCTTATACATAATTGGCTCAAAGGCAATCATTGAGTAATTCTCAAGTACAGTCAGATAACAAAGACTTAAGCCAATTGCCAAGTGACTCATCAATAGACATACTATCTTATTGGATACGAAAATACAACTGGCTGGTTGCTGTGGCATAAGGTGTCAGCCAATCATATAAATCAAAAATTTACTCACAGGCATAACGACAAAATAAAATTTTTTTGAATACAGAATGAAACTTTGCACAGTCAGGTCTACATGCTATAATCACAAGATTGCGATACTACAGGTTATAGGCATCGCACTTCTTAACTCTCAGTGGGGATAGATATTTACTATACAGCTAATCGTTATAAACTTCTTGTTTAAATACCAAATACAAAAACATATAAATAGAGCCAGGTGTGCTCAGATGGTATCAATTCTTCAAAGGGACCCATATCCAAATAAATCTTGTACCAATTTTTATTCATTGCCCGACTTGCCTTATACTTTATTGGCCCAAGGACTATCGTTGAAACTCTTACCAAATCAGGTATCAGAAACCTTAAGCCAGTTGCCAACCGACTCATCAATAAACATATTATCCCATTGGTAGAAGGTAGCTAGTTAGAGCTGTAACAACAATTACTAGCCATTCATGAAAAACAGGCATATGCTCATAGCATGACATCAGGGATAAAATTAAAATCATAAAAAAATTATGTACAGTTAAACCCAGAAAGAACAAATATAAATGCTGACTAACTAAGTTGTTTGCATACTGCCATATTCACATGGTCAATGGATGATCAACTTGGCCAAAGTCTCATATCAAGGATTACAACCTCAGCCCCCTAATAATCAATCCAAGTCGCTACACATCAGTGACACAAACACTATAAAGAATCAAAATGTAGGAATTTTTTCAGGATGGCTTCACAGAACGAACCTAGTAGCTTGTAAAACCAGCAAAAAGAGTGCTTGGTTCGCAAGGTCAAGAATAAAAACATTTCGGTTTCAGTAAAGGTACATCCAATATACAAATGAGGCAAAAGCCAATCACCATTCAGTTCCTTAGGATACCTCAAAGATAGTTGGTTCATAAGATCATTAAGTGAACCAATTATACTAAAAGCTATTGACTGCATAAAACAAAAATAGGCCAATCATTGGCTTTCTCAGAAATAAATATAGAATAAACTTTCATTGGATATAATATAGTCAGTGAAGCATAATTCAAAATTCAGAAAGGCTCTAAAGGGGTACTTGCTGTATCAGTGACCTTTAGCGTTTCTTCTAGCTTTCAATATAGGTTTTAAAGGGACAACAGAGTTTAGGCCAGGTGGATGGTGAGCTTGCAAGTTGACTATCCAGCTTATCTCGCGTAACTCCATTCGATTAATGGTATCACCTGCTCTGTTTGTCACTGCCATTACTTCCAACGCTTTAAACTTAAAATAATGTGTGGGGTTATCAAGATGATGCACAGTCAATGCATTAGTTGTATCTTTATGTGAGATATCCCTAAGATGTCTCAAAATACGGTCCTTGAATCTTTGATTAGTCTTGCCAATGTAAAACACCTCATATTGGCAGCAAGTTGCTAAATAGACCAAATGCTTGGTGTTGCAGTCAGCATAGCAATTCAAAGAATAAACCTTTTGTGTAATAGGATGGGTAAAAGAATTGGTGATGTCAATGTGTGAACAAGCTTTACACTTATAACATTTGAATGTACCTTTTCTCTCCGAATGTTTTTTATGAGTAAAACCATCCTTATTACATAAAAGTCTCTTCATATTCTTATTTTTAAAAAGGAAGTGAGGAGTATCTCCAATTACTTTTTTGATCTTACTGCCTGTGGTCAAAACTGGCCAGAATCTCCTAATTACTTCACAGATCTGCGAGCTGTCATTACTGTAGGTTAGCATGCACTTAAGTTGCATCTCATTGGCTTTCATCATAGAGGCAGATGTATGGGGAGTGGTTGTTTGAGATGAAAAATAGGGTATCCCTTTAAACCTCCTGAGCTCTTCAGGGTTGTTCCTCAATGTCAAATGACCATCCCTGTAGCCACTGTCTCTCAAACACTCACAAAGGTTTAATTGTTCCGTATCAAAATCTTCTCTCTCAGTACAGAGCCTTAAAGCATGTAACACTTGATTCTCATAAATACTGTTGAAAATGTGTTTTGGATTCATACTTTGCCTGTGTAAATAATGATTATTCCATGTAGGTTTTCTATAAATATTGGTACTTAAACCTTGTATAGGATGTAGATGGATTTCCACATCCAAAAATTTTACTTCTGCTTCTGAAGACTTAACCTTAAATTTTAGAAAATCAGTATTTTGGTTGATATATTCAACAAAGGAGGTTAGTTCATCATTGTCCCCTTTCCACAGAATAAAAATATCATCCACAAAACGGCCATAATAAAGAAGATGACCATTGCATGGATTAATACCACTTAATACTTCAGAATTTTCCCATTGTGCAAGGACCAGATTCGAATAACTATTTGCACATGGGGTGCTCATGGCTACTCCCCATGTCTGCAGATAAAATTCCTCTCCATACACAAAAATGTTGTTTTCCAGGACCAGTTCTAACAAAGTGCATATCAAGCGGGTTGACATTGTTCCGTAGCAAAATAGTTCTCATGGCATGTATACCATTATCATTAGGTATTACAGTGAAGAGACTAGTTATATCCATAGTTACCAATATGACATTTTCAAAGTTGGTCATTCCACTGGTCTTAGTGTATAGGTCCCTTAAAAAACTACCAGTGTCTTTTAAGATGGTGTCAACATTACAAAGGACCTTTTTTAGTTCACCTTCAATATAGATGGATAATGATTCAGTAATCCAGTCTCTCCCTGATACAATTGAACGCAATGGAGGGTCCTTTAAATCTTTGTGAATCTTAGGTAAACCACCTATGCTAGGAATCACAGGGTTCAGGCAAACAAAGTAATCATAAAGTTCTTGATTTAAGCATTGCTCCATGAGCATATCATAAAGCTCTTGCTGCACAGCTTTGATCTTAATATCCACTTGGCGTTTATCCAATTTAATATATGTCTGTCCATCCTCTAGCATAGTCTTCATTTTAGCTTTATACCAACCAGCATCCATAACAACTATACAGCCACATTTATCAGCTGGTTTGATCACTAGATCGTCCTTAGCTCTTAGTTGCTGGAGTGCCCCTCTTTCTTTAAAAGTAATATTATAAAAGTTTCTATGAATAGTATGTGTTCTTATTTTCCTGAATTCTTCCTCACATAACTTCAGGAAGAGTTCAGTAGCTGAAGAATTTGCTGGTACAAAGTTACTAAGTTTCCTAGGAAAATGCGCTGATTGTTCATTATTGTGGCTATATAAACATTTCAGCGAGATATTCCTGCAAAAAGAGTCTAATATCTGCCATAAACTCATTAAGGTCTGATGATAAAGCAGGAATAAAACTCAAACCATGTCCTAATATCGACAATTGTTGTTCATTCAAGATGAAATTTGATAGGTTCACTACTAACCTCATGTTGTGCACTTTCAAGTTGTCACCTTCTTGAGTTTGCATTCTTGGCTCTGTGTCCTTGGATTTCTTTGGAAGGAGTGCTTCACAAAAACCGGTAGAGGCCAGCTGGCAGTGGCAAATGTAGTTCCTTCTTTAGGTCTGGTTCCCATATCAGGATGATCATTTGATTCAGATGACTGGGGTCCAAGCCCCATGGTCATCCTACTAGTGCCAGCTTCGTTGATATCAATAGAAGTTTAATTTCAGAATGGACGATTAATGCAAATGAAGAAATGTTAAACCATCAAACTTTTGACTAAACAAATAAGTTATCATTTAGAAATAGAAAGTGGAAATGGTTGCGTAATCTTTCAATCATCTGGACAGGGAAATCAAAAATTTTGAGCAACAGTTGAAAAGAATATAGGCCATTCAAATGTAATCATTCTCCAGGGGTATCAAGAAACTTTCCTATCAGAAATGTGAGACCAGTACTAAGAATTCTGACACTGAAAAATAAACTGCAGTTTAAATAAAAAAAATGTGAAACTTGCCCTGTTACACTATTAAAGAATTGTTGCAGCAGGATTTACCTGTCATAGGGCCTGTAATCCTACACCTGTTCTAATTATACATACTAATGCCAAGGCTGCTGTGCCTCAGTCTCTAAGGAATACTCCACTGTAACTTCAGTCTTTCTATATATTCCCCCAAATTCGCACTTGATATTCCCCCAGATTCACACTTTCTTTTCTTATTTTGCTAGGATTGCCATTGCAATCCTAAGAATTTTAAGAGGCATTTTAGCAGACATTACTGATCAAAAAGTAACGACTTAGTACTTAAAGAGACTAGGATCTTGGTCATGTGATGCTTTGTCTGTGAGATGGGGTCTATATAATTTGAGCAGAAACTCTTTCTCCAAACACCTTTTTGTCTAACCCCAATTGCTGAAAGCTTGCACCATCAAATGGCCATTTTAGCAATTTTTTTCCAAGAGGAAAAAATGCTTGATTAGCCTAACAAACGCCAGAAATGTCACAAAATTTTAAATCCGGCAAGGTAGGGGGTGCACCTCCCCCAACTAAATATACCAAATCTGAGATCGCACTAAAGCGGGGAAAAGGGCAAATTCCAAATGATGGCCAAGTGTTTTCTTCCTCTAGGAAAAAAATTTGCTAAAAAGGCCATTCGATGGAGCAAGCTTTTGGCAATTAGGGTTTGACAAATAGGAGTTCAAAGAAAAGAGTTTTCACTCAAGTGAAGTCGACCAGTGAGATGCAAGACCTTGAAAACAATATGATATCATATAGGTAACTCATGCAAAGGCTGCAGAACAGGCATTATTTATAACATATGTGCCCTTCAGGTTAAAATTCTGGAAGCAATACTCTGTCCCAGCTAAAGGTGATACAAGTTATTAGATGGGAGTCCTAGGTAGTGAAAATGCAAAAGTCAAAACATGAAGAGATTAAAATGTAAATACTGGTACAATGGTGTGAGACAGGAAATAAATGTTTAATTATGGTGACTTTATTAGATGAAAAAAAGAAGAACTGATCACATTAGAGACATGGTTATGAAGGAATGGTCCTAATCAAACAACACTAGCAGATCTCATACAGTAAAACTTTCACAGAATGTAAGATTGTTGGTTCAAGGCAAGAGCTAGTTGAACAATGAAATGAGATAAGCTTCCAAACCACCACAGCAACTTACTTAACCAGACAATAATTTGGTGCAGATGAGAAATTGGGATAGACTTCTCAATGGTTTCCTAGATAGCATGCTTAGTAACTACCTATGAACCAATAGCTAAACAAGTATATGGATGATGAGAAAAAAAGCACTAACAGGGTAATGTATCACCTCAAACGAAATGAAGAAGTCCAATAAAAAAGAGGTAGATACTCCAAGACAATCGAAGTCAACCAGGAACTCAAACCAAAAAATCGAAGTCAACCAGGAACTCAAACCAAAAAATGATGATAAATAAATCCTTTATTACTGAAAAACAGTAAGCGCTTTTGCGTTGCTCAGAACGCTTCTTCAGACTTTTATAAAAACAAAGATACTTGCTCTACTTAAATACATAGAGCTAGCCAATAAAACATGCATTCAAACATCCAATGAAGACAATAGAAACAGTCACATGAAAAACTTCCTTGAGGTATCTGTATATCTCACAGCTTATAAAAGTTACATATAGAGATTATCACTTAATAGAAATTCAGTAAAAAACTGCTGGATATGTGTATTCAATAAACATACATCCAACAGCCATATAAATATTATACACATAGACAAAAACATCTATAAAAATGATACAGAAAAAATTGTTAAAGATATATATAGCCTGAAATAAAACATAAATATATGTATGTGTGTTTATTTGGGGGGGGGGGTTAAAAAGTGTGTAT
>NC_056731.1:839035575-839090575 GCF_019279795.1 Protopterus annectens
ACTATTGGTAACAGATTTATTTATCTCAAATAAATAACTGGTGTCAAAATCATAATCCTAAATTAAATGCCAAAAAAAAAATGTATTGTACCTTTTCAAAAGTTTTCTCCCCTAGGGAACTACCACATTGAAAATACACCTCTAAGATTTGACCCAGTTGTTCAGAATTTGAGAATTTATGTGGACAGTGACCTAAATTTTGACCAACATGTGTCTACTGTTGTAAGAAAATCCTTCTATATTGCACAACTTATAAACAAAGCAACCATGCCTAGATCTAGGGGTTTCATTGTCCCATTTACTCAACCCTCATTAGGCCAGTCACTGAATATTTTTATCCTTTGGCATGTATTTGTCCAGCAGACACATGCATCGATTGGAATACCCTCAAAGATGCCTTACTAAAAGGATTCAAGGCCTAAGCAATATCTCCTACATGGACCAACTCAAAGTTCTGTCACTATGCTCAGCATCCTACAGACTGCTAAGAGGTGACCTGTGTCTGGCATATAAGGCATCTTCCAACCCATTACTGATGGATTTTCTAAACATCAGCAATTCAAATGGCAACAGAAATACTTAGTCAAGGGATCTAAACCTCTTCTGAAACATCAACAGAATAGTTTTTGAGAGGCAGGTATATTTCGCAGAGGATACTGCTACTGTGGAACAGACTCCTCATCCACATAAAACAAAGCTCATCCTTATCCATTTTCAAGGACAAGTTTGTTCTACGGATGATAAACAGAAAATCTACCCCTGGGCTGCCCTCATACTGCAAATGAACAGAGGTAGCTTCTAAATGTTTTATCCTGTGCATGGGTCACCTTGAAATATCAATGGAATGATAACAGGTATTCTCAAAAGGGGTAATATGTAATTACCAACCATAGGATAGGTAAGGACAATCTATAAACAAATGGGATAGGTTATTTCAGGCACAAAAAGGGAAACTGGCTAGGCTTAAAATGGCCCACAAGGGCAGACAGCTTAATACTTACCTATGCACCTATGAACATGAACATTTATGCCTAGTAATCTATATGTAATTTAGTAGATGTTACATCTTTTGCTTGATGTTACTGATATTTTATGCAAAAAAAACCTAAATAAAGTTGAAGTTGCATCTGAAGTTAATCTTTTGACTTAAGGAGGTTATCCATGACAGTGAGGAGAAGTAATGCTAGACTGGAATAAGTAGAGTATCCAATGAGCAGTCAGTTGGTCTTCCAGATAAACTTCCATCATTTTTTTGTTACTTTTTGCTCTCACTGTCTGATCATCAGCCCTTTCTTGACCAGCCATCCGATTTATTCCCAAATCACTCGGTTTGAGGGTAAACAAGGCAGGACCATCATTCCACTATCCATTGGGTGGTCAAGATTTTCTGTTTTAAGCCCTAATTACTGCATACACTCTGCAACGCAGTACAGAGAGGACATGCGATTGTGGGAGATGTTAGTTCACTTCCACAAGGGGCACTTCCTTCAAGAAGTTCTACATCTGTCTCCTGAGCACACCACCAGAGGAAAGTCTCCACTAGGGAAATCACATCACCCAGTAAGCTTGCAAGAGTGCACAACCCTCCCTACCTTCTGCGGAAGCAAGTGGGACACACCCCTTCAATCCCCCCCCTTATAACTGGCTCTACCAGAGTCAAGGCTGTTATATTAGCCAGGTCACATTCATGGATCCATCTCTCTCTGTGCCATACAGCCAGTCTGAATGTTTTTGATTCTGAAATAAATTAATTTTATTATTATTATTATTATTATTATTGTTTTATTAACGCCACACAGTGCACTACAGTACCTTTATGTGCAGTCCTTATGCATGCTGCATCATATCTCACCAGAGATTGGTTGCTTCATTTTCTATCCTATCTCAACCCCCGCCCCCCACACTTGGTTTCCCTTTGCATTTACCCTGTCCTTCCTCTAAAGTACAATTTTCACTCTTGTACAATTCTAAACCCTATTTCCATTGTTTTTTCATGTTTCCCTCTCTGTTCCTCATTCTCCTCATTTTTGCCATCTTCTCCCCCAGTCCAGGAAGAAGCTCTCTTTAATTTGTGCTCCCATCTGTTTTTCTCCCTTCCAATTTTTAGTGATGATAATAATAACTTCTGTACTCAGAAGTCTGATAATGTTCATTTCTTTTTCTTCTGAAATGCTAATCTCTTTTTTAAACCCCTAAGATTGTTACCTTTTCAGCGGGCCAAAGTGGGACATGTGATGGTGTGGCCAACATATAACATCACTGTGGGTGTGGCCAAGCATATGCCATCTCCATAGGAGTGGTGAAGGAGATGAT
Source organism: Protopterus annectens (assembly GCF_019279795.1). Classification (NCBI taxonomy): domain Eukaryota; kingdom Metazoa; phylum Chordata; order Ceratodontiformes; family Protopteridae; genus Protopterus; species Protopterus annectens. Next base: position 839,037,889 of record NC_056731.1, read on the forward strand.
GCAGTTACAGGTATGATAGTGTGAAGTTACAGCATAAGGAAATCTCCTTTCACAAATCATTTAAATTCTGCAGCCATGACAATAAAAACAATGCCTTACTGGATAAACACTTATACACATCATTACAAAACATTTAAAGATGTAAAATGGTTAACAGCATAATAGTGCAGTAGATTCCGCAGTTAAACATGCAGCAGTAAAAGCCTCATCTAAACAGAGAAAATAAATAAAAAGCATCCTTACAAACCTGTAATGAGCACTGCTTTTTAACCATTAGCATTACAACAAAACAACGACAAATTTAACTTTATGCTCACTGTGCACTCCACATCTAAGCAAGGCAAGAAAAAAATAAAGCATTTTTCAGAGTATTAATAATTTACCCTGCACAAAAAAGATAGAAATACCAACAACAGCACAACCACGATGAAATCTATTACCACTATACACAAAGAACTGCAGTTTACTTCTCAAGACAGCATTAAAAAAACAAAGAAATTAATAGATAAAATGCACACACATTTCCACCTGTAAAAGCAGACTATCCTGAAACACATTCCCACCTGTAAAAAACTACTACTTGTAAATTATCCAACAGCCACTATAGATTCCATTAATAATACACAGCATACCTCATTTACCTCTCAACAGTAAAAAATCAAACTTAAAATAAAATGCAAATATTCCCACCTTTAAAACTAAGAGAGCTAAAATGTTACTTGTACTTACTACTACTACAGCGGTGGACAAGACCATCAGTCTTTTTTTACCTAGTGGCTGCTTTGCTGGGCTTGTTGACTGCCTTGCTGAGCTGGCTTACTGGTCTGACTGGCTTGCTGGCTAGCTTGCTGGGCTGGCTGGCTTACTGGTTGTCTCACTGGTTACTTTGCTGAGCTAGCTGGCTTGCTGGGTTTTCTGCCTTGCTGAGTTGGCTGGCTGAACAGACAATAACAGATCTTTTTAAATGGACAAGAAAGACCTCTTCTTTCCACAACTGCAGAAGCACTAATAAGAAAGTGTTCTACAGACACAGGCTTTGCCGGGCTCTTCCTGATGTAACAACTGCCCCCCTCAACAAAGCTAATCACAACATGAGTTTCAACACCTAACAGTTAACAACTCTTCTTGCAGGTCCAGGTTGATGACATAACTGACTTTCTGTCAAAATGCAAGATGTAAGTATGGCTTTCCATGGTGATTCAGTGCTTCATTGAAAATGGGAGTTTTTAAAGTCCCACTGCATCATGCAGTGGGTGATGGTATCATTTGATCCAAACCATGAGTATGCTGCTGGTACTGATTTGGGTGGCAACCTTATGCCCCAAATACATATGTTATGTTACCTCTAGAAATAAGCCTGATAAATCATGTGTCTGTTTCCTGACTTCTTGTGCCCACCTATGGTCCCAGAACAAGTGCATTGTTCCTGCCTGTTCCTCCTGACACATACAGCATCTGCTATCCTTCATTCTGCCTTCCTCTGCCAATCTCAGGTGTTGGATTCCATCTATGCTGTATTCCCAGGCTTTGATCTCCTGCACTGTCTACTTTATGCATGTGCCTTGCTGTCTGAAGTGTCTTCCTCCATTATCCTACAACTCATATCAGTCCTTTCTCCTTTTCCAAATTCTTTCTCATTCTCTTCTTTGACTTTGTCACTTCTTTCCCTTAGCTCTTCATAATTATGTTTAGCCTTTAACTCCATAACCTCATCAATTTCTTTAGGCTGTCATCTTGTCTCTTTTTGCCTTTCCTTACTACCTTTTCTGTTTTCTTAGTGCCCTCTTTGTGTCCTTTTCCCAGGTCTCCATGAGAACCAGGAAGTTCCACTATTAGTCCTCTGGTATTCTATGTTAACTCCACCATCAAAAGATACCAAATGTGCACCACAGCTGAAATGGTAATGAATTACCAAAAAAATTAAATAGCAATGGGTAATTTAGAGTTAGAATGATTAAGCAGGTTGCAAGGGGGTATCACCCACATCTTTAGCAGTAAAGTTCTCCATAGAAAATAAATTAGGTGATTCAGATTTAGAATAATCAAATGGTGTTGAAGCGAATCTCACTTACATGAGAGGTTTGGAGGTAAAGCTCTCCTCAGGAATACAGTATCTCTTAATTTTTGCCACAATGTTGTTTTCATGAACAAGCTTTTCCAGAATGGCTCTAGATATACATAACCAGATTGATTAACTTATAATTCCATAAACAGCTATGGAACAAATTATTCATTCACTGTCACACATAAGCTGATTACTTCAAGTTGAATCGTATAGTCATTGCTGACCTTACATTGAAGTGGACACATTCTCAAATATCTTGGTACATGTGTAGATGAAAATATAAATTTCTCAGAGCATATCACTCAGAAAATAAAGGTGAAATTTATATACCTGGATTAGCACAAATTATCAAACTGTAACCTGTAGCCACTACCTGAATTATTATATTTAAGGCCATGCCTACTCACATTTGGCAATACAATGCGGGTGTCCCCAGGAAAGAGGATGTGAAAACACAAGAGGCATTGTTAGGTTCACTTAACAAATGCTTCACAAAATGCAACACTTAAAAAACTGCCTCCAGTCTTGAGTAGTCAGCACTGCCAATGCAATTTGCCTACTTGTAGATGAAGACCACTTACAAAATACATTACTGGAATGAATGCTTGCAGCTGGCCAATAAGATCAGACTATATTAATGTGTGCCCCTCTCTCAGACTATATTAATCTGTGCCCCTCCTTGCCCAAAGGTCATGGTTTTAGACATTCTCCCACTGATCTTTTCTTTGGTGATATAGTCCCTTGCAAAAACACACATCTGTCTGGAAGGAGCTTCATCTCCTGTTTAGATGTCCAGAAGCATAATACATATTCAGACCTGAGTGCCAATCTCAGCTATTGAACAACAGAAAACTAGAAAACTATTTTTTGGTGGGGGGGAGGCTTGTCTTAAGTCAAAGTAATTATCACACAGATGAACGCCAACAGTAGTCTGGAGCTAACTGCTACAGCCTGAGTAACCTCTTATAAAGCATTAACATTATAATTACCTGCAAAGTGTCCTTAATGTTATTAAGACAATAATGAGTATTTACATACCACTGGCCCCACTGGTACTACAGGTTTGACGCTTTGCCCAAAAATGTGCTGTTACATTTTTGGATGTGGGGACACCTTGTCAAGCGATTCTGTTAGGCACATACCTGAGTTTCACTAAAGTGTTAGCTTTCTTGAACTGTAATCCTCATGTTACCATAGCATATTCATTTGTTTACTTCTTTAAGGCAGTGCAAAGTACCTTCACTTATTGTGTATTTAATTCTATGCCACCTGATAGTGCATGTGTGCATGAAAAGCTTCCTAGTGTATATGATATGCCACTTCCAGACCATCTTAAGTGTTTTCATTATCTTCCTATTGAAATGTCCGCTCTCAAAGTGCCGAGTACTGACAAGACAAAAAAAAGGCAAAAACCCAGAGAAGACTGAATCTTGAAAACCGCTCTTCTCCTTAAAATTCTTTTTGCAGGGGGCAACCCCCACAGCCTCCCAAACCTATATGTAACAACTCCAAGATTGCTATGCCTCGGAGAAAAGGGAATATTTTGAGAAATGGCACCTTGGACTTAGTATACTTAAGTCAGATCTTTCAGCCATTAAGTCTTCATATTTTGGGATTCACTCCAGTGGGTCCCAACATTTTCAATGGTTACCGTTTTCATCTTATAACAATATAACAATTTTGTAATTGTATATGTTTGGTCTGTACCACAAACATTTAATTATGTCAGATTATCTCTGGTGGTAATGTCTTATTGGAGATTCAGTGAAGAATAGGTGTTGATTTGCAGGGAATTCCTCTGTTAACCAAATTAAATAAATGAATAAACTCAAGTTTCCTAAGAAGTCTATGAACTTAGATTTCTGTAATAGGCATGATCACAAAATCAACACATATAGAGACAGCTTTAACAACCACTATTAAATTAGTAAACTGAAACTACAAGATAGAACAATACCCTCTAAAATTGTTCAGTTACAAAATAATCCGTGGGGTGCGTGGTGTAGAATTTAACTGAGTGCTGGAATTATACAACAACAGCAAAGTGTAGGTAGTGAAACTGAAACATAGAAGGGCAAATGCACAACCCACATCTCCCACTACTGATCCTGTATGAGTATTACCTTTTTACCTTTGAACTTTGGTTTTGGCTTGTTGCTATTTTAACTACTGCAACCGGTTTGGGCTTGTGTCATGGTGTATTCTATTTCTATTGCCTGTTAGCCTTTTTTTCTTTGTCTCTTCCAAAATAAAAAGTGTGACTTAAGTATGCCCTAATATATAATATGCTGTTTACTCCTTTGTCCAACAAGACTGGTATTTAGTACGTGTTTATTGTTAATAATTATATGGGCTTTTGTTTTCAGGGGCAGCACTCCATGGCTGGGATCAACACAGATGTGTTGCATGCCTATGCAAAGGTTATGCATCACTATAGCGCTGCCATGTACTGCTATAGTGATGCTTACGCATCACTGTAGTACTGCCAAGTACTGCTACAGTGAAGTTTATACATCACTGTAGCACTGCCATCCACTTCTCCAGTGAAGCTTGTACATCACTGGAGCAATACATAGCAATGCAAAATTTTATTTCTCAAGTGAGACAGGCAGCTTCTCTCAGTCCCACACAGATAAGTATCATGGTAAGAACACAGGCAGATGCAGCCATGTGGAAACAGGTATACACAAAAGTGCAAGGCAAAATATATACGAGCAGAGCATCAGCTTGCACAAATCCCATGTGAGCTAAAAACACTACTACACAAACTGCTATGTATCTGAACAAGCAGCATAGGGTAATGTATTTGTAGAAACAATCCTATGCAAGGAGTACATTGCAAAGTTGGACAACATAAAGTGCTGCAGAGTGATACAGCAATGAAAACTACTGTGTTATAGTGTCCACTATCATGGACACCTGTCAAATATCTAAAAATGTAGGTAGGAAAGAGGTATACAGAAAAGCTGAAAGGGGGGACGGCAGCAAAGAAGAATTAAACATACAGGAGATTTCAGGTTGGGTCAGATAGGGGAAAGGCAGAATTTTTTTTTTTTTGTGGGGGATGAACCCCCCTTTACTTATATAAAAAAGAAAGAGTAATAAGAAAATGGGAGAGATGGGAATGGGGGGATTACGTCACTTTGCACTGTCAGACAGACAAACAGGGTTGGAGGTACTCAGTCTAGTATATGAAGACATCCGATGGACAGAGATATAACAAAGGGCAGACAAAAAATGATGGGGAATGGTGGACAATGCACAAGGTATGAAGATGATTACAACAGGAAAGGAGTATAGCAATCTGGGTAGTGGGTAGGGTGTGAGTAATTAAAGGTTGCCACCATTCCCAACAAGTCTGCTAATGTTATCTGTCACCAGCAGATGGATCAGAGCTAGTCATATGGCCCACTTTTTCCTCTAATGTCACAGTGGTCAGAACTGGTAGAATAAGTGAATCTGGAACTTGGTTCAGGAGGAGTTCTGTGCAAGTCATGTGTCTGTCCACTGCTCTGTCTACCTCACCCAACAGCAGTTATTCAAACTATAGCTGTGTCACAACTGACAATGGGACTTTACTTACAAATGAGAGGTCAACTTCTACTGGACCTCCTCAAGCTACAGGTTCAGCAGGTGGTGGGCTGTTAATAAAGTCCTGATCCACTTGATCATATGGACTTGCAGGGATGAGACGCAGTTGGAAGGTTTTCACATGTTAAGTCATCTTAACAATTGAATGAAGATATACACAATTGAAGCTGCTGCCCACTTATCTCTCTCCTACCTTCAGTGGTATCCTGCATATTTCAGCTCTCCTTGTGCTGAAAGAGAAAGGATCATGTCAGAAAACCTTTACTAGAGGACTAGAAAATGCTGGAAAAATAATTACAACCTACTGCCCACTACCTCGGTCCCATAACATCTGTCTCAGGAACCTGATAAGTGTGTGTCTCATATGTATAGATAACTAGATCTATGCAGATATATGCCTCTAGTACACATGGAAACACAATAGATAACATGCTGACATCCTGAAATTGTTGAAGATAACCTCGGCATCCCAAAATAAATGTAAATGGAATATTAAAATATGTCACCATTGTCCCACTAAGCATGACAGAGTAGCCCTTCTACTTCTTCTCTGTCACTTAAGACAGATATAGTAGGAAAAGCAAATCCCAAAAAAACAGAGCACTTACAATGACAGACATTTACAATGCAGTTTGGAGTGTGTTCACTAACCTCTTCTTCCCATGCACACAGGGTGGCAGAATTTGAGGCCATCTTAAGTATGCCTACACTGCTGCCCTGTTCTAGGAATGTCTATGAATCTGGTAAGAACCTCAGCCAGGTCAGAGCTGACATTTTTGTTCCAACTGGACCATTACAGGACTGCACCCTATAAGCATTACCATAATCCTCTTCATGGACCATGCAAATGCTCTCTGCTGGGTGGTAGCAGAACTAGCCACTGCCATAAGTAGATTCCCTGGAAATGGAGGCACTTTCATGAGGAGTAAAATGTTAACCAATGAATCAGTTTGATTTCTGACTCACTGGTAGCACTGCTTGGCACTACTCAGAAGCACGATGAGTGTCCTTGAAAAGGTCTTCTGCATATGAGCTTAGGATCACAAATGCATGCCTAAACACATAGCTGTGCTTCTTGTTGCAGATGCAAGTTAGTGAAATAAAGTAATTCATAGACAGTCATAGCATCTGGTCTCACGTGACTATATACAGACCAAAAAACTACAAAGTTGCAAAATTGTTGAATGTGCCTCCATTTTCTACTCTAACTTACAAACACATTGTAAATTATTCTGATGCTATAAGCAGATGTGTTTGTAAATATAACAGTGTTTTGTGAAATCCCAGCTAGCATTAAGAAGGTGCAAAGTAACTTGCACTTGAGTAGTGACATTTATTTAACTTCCGAGGGATGTGTGCCATTGCACCGCGCACAGTAAGGGCAGTGACACGATTCTGTGTACCTGCATGTTTTGCATGTACACAATGTGTACTGGCAGAAAAGTACTCCATTGTATCAGGACAAATAGTCGCTATGCAGTTTTGTCTATCGTTATGCAGAGATACAGCCTGTATAAAGCAGATAGCAATATATAGTGCTGAATGCAGCATTACCATTCCCGCATGTGTTCATGCTACTCTCTGTAGCAATGAATAGCTGTGTCATCTATTTTGTCTTCCTGAGTGTCACTCTAAAGCTGGCAGGGAGGACTGCCTTCCTCTATAAATACATATTTGCTGTAACAGAAAAGCTGGGCCACATAGGGAGTCCTTGCAAGCCTATATCTGACAGGTATATCAGCTGTTTGTTTTCTCATCTATATATTTTTTCAGCTATAATACACATATAAAGTTATCCCTCTGTCTGTTGGATTTATCTTATTAGCCCTACCAGTATATAATCTATAGCTATGTCTCCTATGGTCACAGGTGTCTGCATGTCTAGAGAGTGGGGTGGATGGCATAAGCTGGATAACATCAGTGCTACAGAAAATGATGTCCTGCTTCAGGCAATCAGATTCCATGGGTGGTATCTGTTTGGAGGGGGGTGCTGACCATCCTTTACAGTAGCATGTATGGTGGATGGTATACATGGATTTGGTCATACGGCCAAATGTCGAACACAACATGTTCGAAAGCAGAATGGCAGTTCTGCATAATTGTGAACGCAATTATGTTGAAACACCAAACACCCCCCCCCTTTTGACCCATGGTAGCACTTGTTTAGGTGGTAGAGCAGTTGGAAATGTCAAATTCCAAATTTGGTACAACATTCTGACCATTTGACACCTAAATCTTCGACATGTAAGTTCGAAGAAAACCCTTTTTGACATTTGGTTGTATGACCAAATCCATGTAAACCATGGTGGACACCTCTCCATAATATCAGTGAGTGGAAATGTACACTTTATCCATCTTGTAAGCAAGTCACTTGGATGAAACATTATGCCAAGGCAAAGGCACATTCCACGGAGGATGAGAGGTCAGCCGCTAGGATGCTACTGGGTACAAAAAGACTACTACAGCTGCAAGAATTGTTGGTGTCACCATAGTGATAGTGGTACTGCAATCAGCCCAGAAGAAGTGGACACTGTCACCAGGATGGATCAACTCCCACACATAATGGTGGAAGATGCACCAAGGTTAGTGATGTGTATGGCAAATGTTTTTATAGCACCACTGTACATACAGACTGTAAGATGACCAGAGCATACACTGCTTATGTTTTATCACAGAAACTGCAAGTACTCAGCCATATCAGGATGACATTAATAAGATGGTGCATTCCCATCCGATATATTGATGGTTAGTGCCAGCCCAGCTCTGACATTCAAACCATCCCTGAACATTGCTGGCTTCTTCCCTGGCCATCAAGTAAAATAAAAAACTCCTAAATGTCTGTTAGAAATGTTGTGTTAGTTCTCCATCTCCTGTGGTGGACCTGTCTGTTTCAATGTCTTGTGCTTTTTCCTTTGCATGGAATATCATATCTGTAACTCTTCATGAAACCTGTTGCAGGAGCCTGTTATGGCTGCTCACTATGTTCACATCTTGCACTATTCCCCCTAAATCTGGTCGCAATACTATTTGTCTGTGTCAGCTTTGCTTTAAAGGTACATACCAGGTGTGCAGCAGATGGCCTACAGTAGCACTTTATTCTACTGGGAAGTGAATTTTTGCAACCATTGCATCCTTTGACTGACTTTGTCACTACCTTTCTAAATTCAGTAGACTCCTTCATCAATACACCAAAAGCCTTTAATTAATCTGTCCCAAAAAATGCCATTTGACGAGGCAGTTAACACTTTTAATACCTTAGTCTTAAATACTTTAAAGAGCCACACACCACTCTGCAAAAAAAAGGAAAAATCAACCAATTACCACTGCTCACTATCGAGACAAAAACTACAATTTTTGAGAGACAAAGCTTGGAAAGGATGGCTTAAATTTAAAACTCCCTATAACTTGCAAAATTATAGAAAATTGTGCAATCTGAGTTAACCTAGATTAAAAAATAAACAGCATCGTAGCCATCTAGAACTTCAACACAAAAAATGACCCCCAAAAATTCTGAACATCAATGTGCAACCTGTTAACATCCAGGCTAAAAAAAGGAACCCAACACTTCCCATAACACCTCTCCAGTAGAAATTGCAACTTTATTCAATACCTACTTCGTAGAAAGCATTAGCTCGCTAACTAAAACTCTTTATCCCCATTCAGTGCTTCTACCATCCCCATAGTAACATCCAGCCCCAGTAATGCAATGAACAGGTTAGACCAAAACCAACATTCTCCATATACTATACACGTCACCACTTCCTGTACTCCACGACCCCCCTCAGCATCCTCACATGAACCTAATTTGTCCTCTATATCCATTGCTAGCAACTTCCACTTAGGACCTGTCTCCACATCAATGTAAAAAAAAACATTCTACTTAAACTCAAACCTTACATCACTGCAGCTGACAACCTCCTACAGGAATACCTAAAGATAGCTGCCAGTGCCATAGTGTACCTAAGCTCTACCCTTATCAGTAGATCAGTATCTGAATTCTATGTATCCTCACTATGGAATAAATCCAATATTATCCCTTTTCATAAAGGTGGCGTCTCAGCTGACGTCTCTAATTGCAATATTATCACATCTCTCAAAAATTCTTGAAAGATGTATTCATAAGCATGTCCTCCACTGTCTTCTACAAGAATGGTTCTTAATATCCATTCAATATGGCTTCCAGTCAATGCACAGTACAGCTACAGCCCTCCTATCATTCACTGACACCATAAACAAATACAGGGACTCAGGCAAACTTGTTTCCTCCTTACTCCTTGACCTGTCAAAAGCTTTTGACACAGTTTCTCACCTAAACTCCTGTATAAACTGTCTCCAATTGGATGATCCCTTTCTTCATTACTGTGGCTCAATAGCTATTTAACTGACAGGTTCCAGTCTGTAGAACAGCAGAATACTCTCTCCATACCCGGCGATGGGAATAATATATTACAATTTCTACTAACTAGTAATAAAAATAGTTACTTTTTCAAAATAGTAACTAGTAATAGTAATATATTACTTTTTTTAGTAACTAGTAACTTAAATGTGAGTCACTTTTGAGTTACTTTTGCTTACCAGTGGTTCTCAATGTGGGTGATATAGCCTCCTAAAGAGTGATGTAAAATTTCTGGGGTACCTATATAGTATGGATAGTAATCAGATGTTAGGAGGTAAAAGAATCTTTGAAGTGGCAATTTGGATAAAAAATTACAAAATAATGTTGACACAACTCATTCATTCATTCATTCATAATAGATCATTACAATTAGTCTGGAGCACAATTTACTTCATTTTTTTAGTACTGCAAGGAGGTAAACGCTAATGATGACCAGACCCCAGCCCTGTCCTGGTACTGTGGGACTCTCACCCACTAAAACATCCCCTGACACTGGACAATTCTAGCCTGCTAGAGATCATATTCTTACCTTGCAGTATAATAAATGGCACTGGTTCTTAACACCACCATCAGTCGGAATCAAACTCATCACTCATCAGTTGAGCACCCAATGCCCCAACCCACTGCACCAAGCAGGACTCTTCAAGTAGATCTATGATCAACCAACTTTGCCTTGAAAATATTTTGTTATGTTCTATTTAAAATTATTTTCAGGTTTCGATTTTTAGTTGTTGAAAATAGACAAAATGTGATAGGTTTTTATAGGTCTTGTGCTGCTGGCTGGTTTGGTTTAATTATTATCTGTGACTTTCTAGCTATAAAGACTAGCTTTTTTCTTCTCCTTTTGGCTGTGCTCATTAGGGATCACTACGGTGGAGCATTAGTCTACAGAACAAGTGCCAGTGGAGTTTTACATTGTTGAGTTGCCAACCCAATTCTCAACCTTCTTCAGAAGGCACACGCATGCACACACACACACCTAAAGCCAATTTAGAATGTCTAATCCACCTGCAATACGTCTTGGGAATGTAGGAAGAAACCCAATCAAACACAGGGAGTGTAGAACATAGTGTGTGCGTTGTACTTTTAAAACCACTGTAGTTTATGGGCACATGCATAAAAAGTACTGAGCACGTGCAAACAGAGTGCCATTTTGTGTAAGCAACTGGAGTGAAAGCATGTATGTGTGTAGCAGTCAGTCAGTTATCTAGTTCGAGTTTTCTGTTCCAGTCATCCATCCTGATGTGCTTGTGTGTAATGAATATCTTAAATGAACACCCAAGCCTTGTCATCTTATTTGAATATACAAGATGAGTGACATGTTGTCAGAATGGTATCCGAAGTCAAAACTTCTTAAAACCATGAGGCACACAGTCAGAAATGGAGGAATATACAAGGGTGCCTCAAACGACTCGTAAACAGGTCAGAAAATATTTCCAGGTTCTTAAACTCATTTAAATGATTTTTCCCTCAATGAATATAAAGCAAAGCATTCCAAACCAATTACTGAAAAAACAAAATGTTCAAAATTGTGACATATTGAAAAATGCACTTGAAATAATTACGAAAATGCTTGAAACAATATCCAAATCGTATAAAATATTCAAAAAAGAGAAAACAACTGTATTTTTTCACAATGTACTACTTTTTTGCATTAACTAAAGCTATTCAAAGTATCTAAACTATGAAAAGTGTTGGCAGTGTGTGCTGTATTACAGTACAGTCTTTTCAAAGAGTACAGTTATTTCAAAGAGTTTGTTGTACAGCTGAATATAATTACAAGTACCTGGTGTGTGTTTGACACTTATTTGGCATGGCAGAGGGATTTTGCAGACCTGATTCACTTGTGTTTGATAATAATATTGCTGAAAACTGGAGAGTGTTTGAGCAAGAATATGATATTTTCATACAGGCTGCTTTTTCTGCTAAAGACACACATATAAAAGCATTTATTTCAGTCAGTTTAGCTGGTTCAGACGCCATTGCGAGAGAACATTAATTTGTGTATGCACCTGCTGTATATGCAGAGAAGGGGGAAGACTGCCATATTGTGGTACAGGCTGAAAAATGGGAAGACTGAGTGCTTAAAACATAAATTTAGAGAAATATGCAACCCTCAAATGAATATTACAGTGGAAAAGCACTATTTTACACAAGAGATCAAAAGCCTGGTGAAACTTTTGCAGTATATATAACTGACTTGAAAAACAAGTCAAAAACGTGCAGATTTGGTGATCTGAGAGATGAGTTGATAAAAGACAAACTTGTGCGTGGAGTTAATAATGATGCAGTGAGAAAGATTTTGCTTTGTGACGGTGATTTAACTTTAAGCAAAACCACAGAGATTTGGCAGATATATGATCTTATAGAAAAGTACACGAATATGCTTACGAATGAGAAGAACATGTTTGCAGCTTCTTCCAGCATGAATGCTGATAGTATGCAGCACACTACGGCTGACATTTGGACTCATCAGAATCGTAGTTTTTTTGGAGTCACCGCCCACTGGATCGACTGTGACACACTTCAAAGAAAGTCAGCTGCTTTGTCATGCTGCAGATTACAGGGGAGGCATACATATGATCTCATAGCATGAACTTTTGACAGCATTCCCATCAAGTACAAGATAGATCAAAAGATGTGTGCAACAATTACTGACAATAGCAGCAATTTTGTAAAGGTTTTCACTGTCTTCTTGGAATGTGAAAGAACTGAAACTACAAGCATTCTGTCCCAAGATGAGGATGATGATGGTGAAGTGATTTACAACAGCGTGACAGTCGTGCTGAGTCAGTCAGGGCAAAGCAAGAACACCTATTCACTGCCTCACCATGTGAGATGTACAGCACACACATTGAATCTAGCTGCCGTGCAAAATGCTGAATCTGCTTGTAATGATGCACAGTATAAAAAGATCATGCAAAGCACATTGGCCAAATGCTATGCGCTTAGAACAAGGCTAGTAGCAGCACCCAAGCTGCGGAGTTGGCTCAAAATAAGTGTGAATTGGCATTGATTATTCCCAATGTGACATGATAGAATTCCACTTTCGACATGACAGAGAGAATTCACCTCATTGCAACTCATGGTGAAGGCTTGCTGAATGTGATATGTGAATAGACTGGAATTGCCATCTTCAGGCCTGCAGAAAATACCTTTATTGCTGAGTTTGTGCAAGAAATGCAGCCCCTGGCAATGGCTCAGATCATCCTGCAGTCAGAGCTGAAAAGCTTCATGGGAATCCTGATCCTCACCATTTCGTGCCTGAAAAACAAGTTGTCTGAAGTCAGGCAGTCTGTGAAGCATGTTGTGCTGCTAGTTGATGCTCTTCTTAATGGCATTGAGCCTCGGTTCAATCACCTTTTGGAGTGTGAAGAGCTCTTTCTGGCTAGCATAGTGCATCCACAGTTCCGTTTATGATGGATGGACAGTGAAGAGAAGAAACTCAGAGGCAAGGTTCTGCTCCTTGATGTCATGCAGTAACTGGGGGAACCTGCATGTAGGTCATCTGAAGCTTCTGCATTAACTGCAGAAGACAACTTCTTCAGCTTCAGAGTCGACGCCAGCTGATGTCAGTATATCTTCTCAGATGGACATGTATCTGGCTGACCCTTCCAGACAAATATCTTCTCTAAACAGTTACCCTATAGTCAAGAAGATATTTATGAACACTAATACAGCTCTGCCATCTAGTGCATCTGTTGAACACCTGTTCAGTCTTGGTGGACAAGTGCTGACTGCAAGAAGAAATAGACTACTGACGAACACTTTGAAAAGTTGCTCCTTCTTCAAGCCAACAGAAATGTGTAGTCATTGTGAATAGTTATATAATGTGAGATTTTGGCTGATGTTGTTTTAACAGTGTTGTTAGACCTATATGACATTTTCTGTAAGCATCTTTGCTTCCTCAGCATTAGTTTTAGCAGATTAGCCTAATGTACGTCATTGAAAATTTGATAAGTTGTAACTTGTTATGGGTCTTGTGTTCCTGGCTGTGCATACTTTGGTTTAAGTATTAAATTATGACTCACTGACTATAAACACTAGTCTGTGGGACTTTGTAAACTGTAAAATGCTATTCATCATTATTGTAACACTGTGTATACAACTTTAATACACTCGTATTCATGTGCAGTAAGGATGTATTCCTCACACACAAGTACTATGTGAGTAAATCTGAACATGACAATTAATAAACTATACTTATGTAAAAGTAACTCAACAGTAAATAGTTACTTTACTTAGTAGCTAGTAATATATTACTTTTTTAGAAAAGTAATAAGCAATAGTAACATATTACTTTCACTTAAAAGTAACTAACAATAGTAGCTAATTACCTTTATAAGTAACTGGCACAACACTGTACCTGCAAGTCTCCAGTGGTGTACCCCAAGGCTCTGTTCTTGGTCCCCCTCCTCTTTAATATTCTTATCAATTACTTCTATACCTCTGTAATTCTAGCCTCTCTTATATACTATGCTGATAATTCTACACTAATGCATCTAATAACTTGCCTCAACTCCTGCATATCATGCAAAAAGCTTTTTCCACAGTTGAGAAGTGACTCTATAATGCTACCTACTACTTAACCCCCAAAAAACAAAGTTACTACAATTTTCCCCCAACACACACACATGCCTGATAAAGAAAATATCAAAACCTTTTCACTAAATAAAATTGAAATTGAAGTAGTCTCCCGTACAAAACGTCTTGGAGTGATTATAGATGGTAACCTTAAATTTGAACTTCATGTTCAAAATAACATAAAAAAGACTTACCAAAAATTAGGAATGCTCTACAGACATAAAAACTTCCTTAGCAACACCACCAAAACCACTCTTGCCACTACAACCTTCGCTCATCTCTCTTACATGCTGTACCCATCATAGCCAACCTTCAGCATACAGTTAAAAAGAAGCCGGAGGCATGCTATAATATGGCTGCAACATCTGCCACCAACAAATAATATTGCAGCCGCCATTGTACTGCCCTTAAGGCTTTGAATTGACAAAAACTGCCACATCACTTAGATTACATACAGCTTATCTCTACACACAACATTATTCTCAAAGCTGATGACTGGCCTGTTTTTACTCCTATTCTCCATTCCTATCACCCTAATATGTCGACCTAATGAACAACATCTATCTTCTCAGCATACATAAACCTCACAAATCCTTTGGTGAAAGTCTCTACTTGTACTTTGTCACTAAAATGGAATTCTGTCCCTCTGCAAATGAGATCTACCTTTAACCTCTCCGGTTTCAAACAGCTATGAAAAGACTACTTAACTAAAACCTGGCTCTGCTCCTGCACTACCCCAGGCATAACTAGTGTCTCCCTCCTTCTACCACCAGCATACTTTGACTGTGTTCAGAGAGAAGGAATTTATAAAATGTACTTCTTAGACAAAGATCAAATATATTTTTGCTTAGGCTGTATTATCTAGTCATCTCTGTTCCAAAGAGTGTACTCAGTGTGTTTAGTATTATCTCTATTGACTGCAACTTGTGAATACTTTACTTGTTGACAATGTTCTTTTTCAGCTTGTTATAGCTGTTCCAATATTTCACTACATATGTATAGGTTCACATTGTTCAAGCTGAATTTTTAGTTAAAATTACATTCTTCTGTATCACGCTTTGTAATAGCGTTAACTGCAACAATATTATGTCAATGTGGAGCTTTTCTCCCTGGACCTCCGCTGAAAATGCAGTATTATCCCATTTTGGACTTTTCCAGTAAACAAATGTCAAATAAATAAATACATGTACTCCTCAGGGTGAGGCTGCTCTGGTGATGTAGAACAATAAATCTCTGATTAAAGCCCAGGTGACCTAAGTTCAATTAGCAGCTTGGACATTTCACAAAGTTGCAGGGAGGAATGGTCATTACCATCCCTGGTGGGTTGGTGTTTCCTTGATTGTCTCCTTGGACAATCCCTGGTGGAGATAGGGGATGTCACACTAGGAGGCATAGGCCAAAGGGGGGGAGGTAGGGTGAGGAGAAGGCTGAGCTGCCACAGAGGTGAGACAATATGTCACATATCCCTATTGTTCTCCCTCCTCTGATCATAGGATTGGAAACTGAGGAAGTAAGAACGCTATCAAAGAATGTGAATGATTGGACCTGCAGGATGTTCTTAAAGTTCCACATCAGCCCCTGTCCTATCAGACATAGTCTGGGGGAGTAAATGAGGTGGCTGGTAGACCTGGTGATGGACATGGGGTTCTGAACAGGGATCTACAAGGTGATGCAGGAAGGAGTAAAAATCCTTAAAAATATATACTCTTGTGGGTAAAACATGTCAGGCTGTGTGTGTGTGTGTGTGTGTGTGTGTGTGTGTGTGTGTGTGTGTGTGTGTGTGTGTGTGTGTGTGTGTGTGTGTGTGTGTGTGTGTGTCTGTGCATGTATCTGTGATATTCTGTGCGATGCCCATATATATATAGCCACAGCCTCACTTTCTGCACCTATTTATGAGATGTATTTAGTGTTATACTAAGCCTCCACTACATTTCTGTACTGCATCTATGGCTACTGTATCCCCTCTTTATGCACAAGTACATCAATATCAGTATGTGTTATGCTCAGACTTCTACCCCAATTATATTCTGCAGCCATGCTTTAACATGTAGCCTTGGAAGCCCGAATCCCATGTGGCATTTCCTTACATTCTAGGTTTATAGGTTCTTACTAGGCTTACAGCCAAAGAAGACCACCAAGAAGTACAGCCAATCACCCACTTCTGGTGGGAGACTGACAATATCCCTACTAGACAGACTTTCTTCCTTTATCCCTTGGTGAACATTTGTGATCATCCTGACTGGTTTTAAAATTAGCTAGGAAAGTACTTGATAGATAAAGGTACCCAGTTCTACAAATGGAGATATATTCAGTTAGGTATTTTTCATGCCATTTGCTGTTCTGTATTAGGTAGTATATATTTACATCTCCATAACATATGTTTGTTTTTCAACTGAATCTGTTTAGATGAAGGTGTTCAAAGAGTATTGGCTCATTCAAAGAACAGAAATTTAAACAGAGATAGCCACTCAGGAGTCTGCATGACACTGAATAAAGGGCAAGGCTTTTAGTCTATCAGAGTAGCTAATGGTACTGAGATTTGAGGTGCCTGTGGTGAGAAGGCATTGAGGTCTTTCAAGCTGGTATAGGTGTTTAGCAAGGAGCACACAAGAGAGTGCACTATATTCAATGCTGGGTCTAATAAGGTATTAATAAAGTATGACTATAACTTTTCTGGACCTTTAGGAGACATCATGAAGGATATGTTGTTCAAAGAAGAAAGATTTTCTAACCATCACCACAGAGATGATGTGGTTAGGGAGGAGTCTGTTATCAACAAACATACCAAAGTTCCTGATAACTCTGTCAAGTTAAGTGCAATGTTTTAGATAGATAGACAGATAGATAGATAGATAAATATAGATATATATATAGATGTAGATGTAGCTGTAGATGTAGATGTAGATGTAGATATAGATATAGATATAGATGTAGATGTAGATGTAGATGTAGATGTAGATATAGATATAGATATAGATACAGATACAGATATATAGATATAGATATAGATATATATATAGATATAGATATAGATATAGATATAGATATAGATATAGGTATAGATATAGATGTAGATGTAGATGTAGATGTAGATGTAGATGTAGATATAGATATAGATGTAGATGTAGATGTAGATATAGATATAGATACAGATACAGATATAGCTATAGATATAGATATAGATATAGATATAGATATAGATATAGATGTAGATATAGATATATAGTAGTGATGATAGATTCACCAAAAGAAACCATGCTGCATTTCTTGGTTTTGTGGATAAGCCCATAATTAATACGGCTTGCATTTGATTGATCCAGCCTTTGCTCTAAAATTTGGGTATCACAATGTTATTTGACCCCCCCCCCTTTGCAATAATTGGCAAACTTGCTTAATTATAGTCACTTGATATCATCTTTTATGCTGCAGAAATATATATGCCAAAGCGGAAAGGACCCAGGACAGAGCCCTATGAGATAACACTGGTGACATTTTTCTACCTCAGGTAAATATTCCAGACCTTAATGGTATGGGTTCTGTCAGACAGCCAAATACTGATTGAGTAAACTATCTATGGAGTAATGAAGACTTGGGAAAATTTGTCAATAATCCCAGCATGGGGGGAAAGTGCCAATGGTTCTGGCAAAGTCGAGAAAATCATGTTGGATTATATCCCCCTTATCCATCGGCTCAGTAACTCTTTCAATGAACTCAGTCAGGCTAAGCAGTCATAGTATGCCTTTTACAAAGACAAACTGGCATGTGTCTAGGGATATAGGGTCATCTATACTACTGTTTATTAACTCAACTATAATACATCCCATAACTTGCAAATAATACTTCTGAGAGTAATAGGCCTGTTACTCAAAGAGTCAGTAGAGGGACAACCTTTATGAAAGAGAACCATAACTGCCAGTCCTTACACATCAAGGACAGAACTACTGAGACACTCAGGCTGAAGAGTTGATGGAAGGTTTTTATAGTTTGAACTTCATGCTTCTCAGCCAACATCCAGGGATATTGTCAGGACCAGTGGAAGTAGTGTTTTTAATTATGGAAAATGTCAAAAGGACTTGGTCAAAATTGATTTCAGGAGATGTGTGTCAGGGGGTGGGGTTGGGGAATGGATGGTATAATGTTTGTTTTCTACAGGGTTTCCCTACCAAAACCACATGGAAATCATGCAGCACGATACCAGGGTCACCACAATGTTGGCCTCAGTGGGACTCACATTCACAACAGGGTTTGTGTTCTGTTCTTCTTAACATACTTTACCAGGCAGATCACCTTCCTAAATTTTGTGAACCCTCCTTGTCTCTGTAATTCTGTAGTTCTACAGACTCTTGACTGAAGTTCCTTTATTTTACAGTTTTTTGGGTACTGATCACTTATACAAAATGGCACTGACACTTTATATACTGCTAAATGATCCAAAGAGCATGGCAATTATGTTAATAAAGTTACTTAGTGCTGCAGTTTCTAAATCACTGCAACATCACATAGCACTACCCAGACTTGCTGGTGGCAGCCATTCATGTCACAGTGTCCACAAGGCATGTGATCAATAACTCATGCATGTGACATGTAAATCCATAATGCAACTATGCAACACTGTATCCATTCTAGCATCATGGTACAATGCTAAGGAGATAAATTCACTTACACAGCTGTTCTATCATAACAGTATGTTCTAATAGATCCATGTTCCAGGTGTCTAAGTTATTTAGGTCCTCCTGCTTGCTACTGGCCAGCTTTCAAAGCTTTAGGGTGCCATTGAAATGCTCTAACTGTCAGGACCTTAAGGCAAGATTTACATGTAGACACTTAGAGAGACACTTTCATCAGAGCTTTGTTCCCTAGAAAAAAATTGAAGCAAGAGGCCTGAAAGTAAAATTCTAGAAAACAAACCCAAAAATAAACTATATGCACATCCACACCCTGGCAATATAAAAGCAATATTTGGCTGTATGAATGGGGTGGCTACTGAAATAATGATCTACTAGAACATCTACTAGTATGGTAAGTTTACTTACAATGGGTTGACTTACTGTGGTGAGTATAACAGGCAACAGAATAAGTGATCCATTTGGAGATAGTTTGTTTTTACACTGGCTGTCTTTTCCTTTTACCTCTGTATGAGACAAACAGGTGATCAGCTTTCCTGAAAGCTTGAGTTTTGTGTAGGTAGTACCTGAGCTGCCTGTGGACATCTAGAGTGTAAAGAATATGTTATACCTTGTTCTTGGGATCATGGAAGAAGATAAGGAAATTAATAGTCGGGTTCAATGTAAATTCTAATACTACTTTTGGCATAAAAGAAGAGTTCATTCTCAAACAGACCCCATCTTTGTAAAAAGTGAGGTAGAGTTAATTCACCATAAGAGCTTGTGATCAGATACTCTTTTAGCAAGAACAAGAGCAATGGTTAAAACAGTCTTCCATCTTAAGAACCTGAAATCATCCTGATGAGCCAGTTTTTCAAATGGAAAAAAGCGTAAGCTGTTAATGCAAAAAGTTAAAATGTCAAGGAGAAATCACGTTTCCTAGATGGACACATATGCAACACCCCTTTCAAAAACTGTTTAACTTGAGAAGGGTTAGAAAGGGGGTGAATCTAAGGGCAGACAGCCAGAAATGGAACCTTACTTTAGTCAGAACAGAACTTCATCAGAAAAAGTTTTTTTCTGATGAAGTTCTGTTCTGATTAAAGTAGAATAAAAGCACTAAATTATGTGTCCAGAGTCTTGCCTTGACATTGCCTGGTTTTAGTTCAGAGTTTTTTAGTTTAGTCTGTTTTTGGAATGCTGCTGCAAGCTACTTGGTAAATGAACCTTGACAGAGGAATAAGAAAGGCAGAGGGAAGTAACTCACACAAACAATCAAGAATCAGAGGCAACAGATCTGAAGAGAGTCCTGGTTCTTGGAACGGCACCAACTAGAAAATATTTTCCACTTGCGCATATATAATTTTCTAGAAGCATTTTTTCCACCTCCTTTAGTACCTGCTGCACATCCTCAGAAAAAAAGGTGCCTAAAATGTATCAACATTTTAGGATCCTGGCAGTGAGCTGAACAATTTTCAGGTGGGGTGCAAAAACAACCTCTGTCCTGTGTTAGTGACTCCAGTCTGTGGAGATGCCTGTGGTAATTGCCTTTGGCCAGATTGAAAAGGAGAACCATTGTGTAGACCAAAAGTGAGTCACCACCACAATGTTTGGAGAGCCTTTATGGATCTTTAGAGGAGCCCTGGATACCAGTGGAAAGGTTGGAAATGCATACAGGGACATTCCTGTCCATGGTAATGAGAGGACATCTGTCTTACAGGCCTGCTTGCATAGAATCCTGGAGAAGAATTTAATTGTCTGTTCTGAGAGGAGGCAGGCAGATCTACTTGAGATACCCCCTGCAGTTGGATCAATTCTTGGAAGACCCCAGGATGAATTTTCCATTTGTGGGGATCTGTTCTGGTCCTGGTTAACTTGCCTGCAATTAGGTTTTGCTCTGATGGAAATTATTAAGCTCGGAGAGTCAAACTGATCTGAGTTGCAATCTCCTAAGCTATCACTGCAAGTGTACAAAGAGGATCTGATCTGGTACCCTTCCCATTTGTTTCTGTGCCACATCACCGTGCTGTTGTCTGTGTAAAACTGCAGAGGCCCTGGGGACCAGAGATGATTAAAGGAGTTAAAAGCATTGATAATTGTCAATACCTCTCTGTCATTTATGTGGTTCTGTCTGTCATAATGGTTCCACAGACTTTGCACTTTCAACAGGTTAGAGACCACCCCCCGCCCAAGCCAGGTTTGAAGAATCTGTGATGACAGACTGGATAGGGGTCAGAAGAGAGAATGGGAGGCTTGGATTGCAAGAGATCTGGTCTACCCACCACAAAATCTCTAGAAAGAAAATGGCAAAAAAATGTCATACACTGCACAGAATGCCTTGATTGAGACCGCAAGGCAATTTGCAGCTCATCAGGCATTTGCAATGCTTTCTATTATTTCACCCCTGTCAATTACAGGGTGATAAAAGGGCAGTTAACACTATTTGGAAGTTAGATGAAAGTCACGAGAAATCAAATGGACTTCCTGGTTCCCTGATGCGGCTTTCCTTTGCCTTATGTTAGTACAGCTCATGCAACTGGTAGATTGCCATTGCTGACATACGGAGATGGGCTTGTAGGGTGATGAGATTTTTTTGCACACTTTTAAATAATGATGCAGCTGTCTTCATTCTGTGAGCATTTTTTTTCTGCATGTGTCTGGTTCTTCTGCAGCAGGCTGACAATTTGCTAGCTGATTTGGGCAGGATTCACTTTCAGTCCTTTACTCCCTTGTGCTAGCAAGTCATGACTCTTTTGGAAATCTAGCTACCAGACAAGCTTTTTTCCTCAAATGTACTGTTACAGATCATAGTTAGGTTATACTTCTGAATAGAAGTGGGAAATTTCCTGCATTAAATATTATGGAATGGATATTAATTCACTATCTATACCTGGATGTTGTGCTTGATCTGTTTCATTCATACCTCTGAAGTGTCCATATTTTCCAAATGTTCAGATTTTTACCTCATATTTTTGTCTGTTCCTTATAAAATGTATGTTTTTTCTTGCAAATCACTTGACAATTGTAGTTACTTCTGGCAGGTATTTGAGTTTCAGATTTCATATGCCTCATAAAAATGCATGTGAATGCAGAACCTGTTATTCAAGCAACACTTTGGGGTTTATAAGAGCGACATTTAAAATCAATTCCTGCTTGGCTCCTTGTCCCCCCATTAGTTTTGGCTTTGTCAAGAATACTTGAGGTAAGAAGTTGAAGGGTACTTCTTATCAGAACTAAATTGTAACCCATTTTGACTATCATGATTTTCTGAACAAAGCTCATCTAATTTTCTGATGGCTGGTGTGGTATTTTTTGTTAGTAGATCTTTTTAAGAGAATGTATGTGGTGAAGAAGTAAGGTTCCCAAGAGACTGGATCTCAAAGTACCAGGAATCAGATGTGGGTGTAACAATTAAGAGGTGAGCAAAGCATTATGTAACAGGTTTAATGGGAGGACAGTGACTATAATTCCTGAGTATTAATATGCATGTTATTCAATATTGTGAGTAGATATTATACTGAGATTATTATAGCAGATGGAATGCAACTTTTTTTTCTTTTTTCCTGTATATTTGATTTATGACAAACTGCTGTGAGACCATGTTGAAGTACATAAAAAGGCAACTTTGCTTAAAGAGGGAATTTGTTTTAGGGCAAACATGAGTTTAGAGCTGCCCAAGTCTCTCTACCCAGAAATGGACCCCTGTATCTACTGAAGAGAGTTACTTAATATACTGCTGTAACCACAGTTTTTGTCTCTAATTCTATGGTCCTTGGCCTGTGTTTAGCAAAGTTATGCACTTGTCCTGCCTGTAGTACAGAGCAGGGGTGGAATTTAATTGTCTTTCTTGGGATTTGAGGGAAATTTATTAAAGGGTTTACTCTTCAGGACTTAGGTTTGGCTGACTTGCATATGTCATGGCTATACATTTTGTTCATTGAAGAGTGGCTTAGATTTAGCCCCCCCCCCACGTGCATTTATACACATAGCATGATCTAAAGTAGTGCTTTTCATTGAAGGTGCACATTGTGTGAGGGTAATGTAGACTGCTACCCTCCTGCTTTAAGGTAAGAGGTCTTTCTTGACAGCAGTCTTATGGTTTTGATGTATTCCTGTTAGTAAGTTTGATAGCCTGGAAATGCATTTGCTCTATGCTATTTAATGTTATGTGAACATAGGCTGAAGGCTCAGTTTGGCTTTTGCCATCCTTTTTTCCTAATAGGTAGAACAATTTTGTTATGATTCACCTTGCTGCGTGATATAGTACACATATTTGCAAACTCTATTCTGAAGTTAATGAATATGCATGTATGCCTCTGCAATGTCATAAGTGATGTTAAGACTCATGCAGGTGTGGATATTAGCAAGGCATAAGTGGTCGATTGGCTTGGTTACCTTGTATTTCCTATGATCCTGTAAGGCTGATGGGTTTGTATTTCCAGGGCCCATGAAGGGGTCTGCCATCTTGAAGGGGCATCACTTCAGCAGTGCACCATGATTTGGGGACATAGCCTGTAGCTAGCCTTAGGTTAAAGAGTTTAAAGAGGGGATCAACAAGGATGTTTGACATTGTTGATCAGACAACCTATTATGTTATCCTCACCTATACAATTTGTGCTTTTGGACCTTTAGAGTATCTTAAAGACATAATTCTTTGCGATTTTAGGTGGGGGAGTGACTCATAGATGATTGGATTTGAGATAGAAGCTTCAGGAGAGACGTTTGGCAAGTCTTTTGGGTTAGAGTTGGAGGCACTATTGTGGAAAACGTTTGAGTAGTGTTGTAGATTACTTCTTAGTCTTCTGACATAGCTGAAAGACTTGTAGTTATCCTTTGCCACAGTTGCTAGCCTTAGTTCATGGAATGTTTTGCTGATCTTTATAGTGGCCTTCAGTTTCTTAGTGAGCTTCCTTTATTCTTTTCTCATGCTGAGAGAATTCTGGTCCTTCTTGGTAATTTAAAGATTTTTTTCTTTTTGTTATATACTTTATTACATTTACTACCTAAAGAGTGGTTTATGTTTAAATCTTCCATCATATTTAGTACTTGTAGGGACTGCTAGGTCATTGCATTTGACTAGATGTCCATAAAGAGCCTTTGTGTAACTGGCAGAATAATCAGGCTCAATTCTGGATATATGCTTGTCCCTTAGGGCATCTACAAACTTCCCCTGTCCAAAAGGGCCACAGGTGACAAGCCAGGAGAGAATTTGCAATTCCCCATCCATTGGTCCAGACTGTATTTGAATAGGCTTGGGTTTCTGAATGGGGAGTCTGTTCCAGAGAAGGGATGATCTATATGATTTAATTGTATAACTGAATGGAGTTCATACCTCTCAAACTCTTATTGCAAGAAATCTGAACATACCCTGACAAAATGGGGGGCAAAGGCCCAAAAATAGGGACAGATTTTAAATATTGCTGTCATAAACTTAGAAAGTTGCTGGAGTAACAGGCTTGTTTTAACATACATTTTCTAAATGATTTGAAGTTTGAAACTCAAATGTACGTCATTATTTAGTGAATTTAGTCCTTAGATCATCCCAGTGATTTGCCAGAAAACAACAAATTCAGGAACAGATAAAAAATCATAAAGCAAAAATCTGGACATTCTGTTAACATCTGAACAGTTGAGAGGTATGACTGGGGTTTGATTTCTTAAAATATCTGAAGAGGGTGATGTTGGCTACTGGAAGTTTGACTTTCTTAGGGTAAACTGGAGTTCTGTGAGTTCATCGGGGAAGTCTCTAGGTATGGCTTTTGAGGGAATACTATCAGTAATGAACACTGATATCCCACCATAGTTCCTAGTGGGCTCAAATGCATGGTAGATGCAAAACCCAGCAAGGAAGGACTGCTTTGTTAGAATCTGAACACTGGGGGGAATTTAATAAAGCCTACAAAGACTTTTTCTGTGTAAGCATTGTGGCACACTACTTACATGAAAGTAAGCAGGTTTGAGATCCAGTAAAAAGAGCTGGGTGGCATGCATGGCATGGAAGTATCTGTGGCATGCAAATCCCCTCATAAGCAGGTGAATTGCATGTAAATGAAGGAGGTAGAGTGATCCATCAAGCAGATAGGCAGTCCTGCAGACCCCATATTGGTGTCCGTAGTGTACACAGAAAAATTCCATGCACAAGATTTTAAACAGACAACAGGGACTGTAAAATTATAGTTAGCTGGACAGAAATAGCATTAACAGATGCAGATATGCAGATTATCCACCGTGTGTCCAAAACCATATGGGAAATAATTTAAAATAAATTAAATTTTTTAATGACATGGGTATGTTTGCTCGGCACGCCACAGTGAGCAAACATGCTTTTATGATAAAAAATAATAATAAAAAAGACTGTAAAAAACAAATTTATTAGTATGTGACAGTAATGATTATAAGACCCTGCATGGACTATATGTAATGGTGAAATGATGCTGTTGCCAATGAAGCAGGGCCTGGAACCTTGTAGTTTCCAGGTTGTGTGCACAGATCGCAATGCAAATGAGGTGGGGTTACTGAATAGCAGAAATGGTTATCCATGTCCGCAGATCCCATCTGTGTAGGCATGCTGGTGTTCAGAGAAGAGGTAGCTAACATCAAGGGGGTGGTGTCTGAGGACTTGCAAACTCATTGGAGCTCAGTGACACCTGTTTGCATGGCACTCTGCTGAGCAGGGGTGTGTGTACACTTTCTGCTAAGCTTTGTTTACCTCTCGTGTTTGCATGTGTTTGCACAGCGTGCTGCCATGCTGAGTGTGACCTTTCATGGGGGTGTGTGCAGTGACTGCTGAGCACTGTTTACCTTCAAGCACGTGTTTGCATGGCACACTGCAGTGTTGAGTGATGAAGGCTGTCCAAAAAAAAATTGTCTGACAAAGCCAATGGTATGTTAATTACTAATGACCCCTGTTTCACTTAAACTAAGGCCACTAGCAGTCAGTAAAGATGTACTTGGCCAGTGGAATGCATCATAGGCAGCCAATCACACAGGCTACACCTACAGCAGATCACTATAAAGGTTGCATACACCCTACAATCTGATTTTACCCCCATATTCTGCACCAGTGGAGTACAGACTTAGGATTTTTAACTGAAGGAATGCTAGGGTCTGCTGCAGGTCTGCTACATCTGTATGTGCTAGATGCTGAGGTCAATGCTACTGTGGCTGACAGTAGGCCTAGATTGAGAAGAAGAAGAGTGTTCAGGCCCAGAGTAACCTTCCAGGAGCTACATGACCTGGAGATTGTAGAGTGCTACAGGTTGGGCACGGACATACTACAAGATCTCACTGAGCTCTGCCACCCTCAACTGAGACCCAGATCCAACAGAGGTGAACCCATCCCAGTGGAAACAAAGGTATGTGTAGCTCTTAGGGTACTAACTACAGGTACTTTCCAAAGACCAACTGAGAACATGATGGGGGGGTTTTGCAGGCATCAGCATCCAGGGTATTCCACCAATTCCTGGATGCTATGCTACCACATGCCAGTGAGCACATTTTATTTCCCCACACACCCTGAGAAGAGGGCCAACAGTATACAACACGTCTACCATGTAGCACACTACCTTGAGGTACTGGGTGCCATAGGTTGTGCTCATGTACACATCAATGCACCACCCAGTGAGGAGGTTAGAATCTATGTCAACTGCCATGTCGTGTGCAATGCCCAGGGTATTATCATGAATGTGTGTGCTGGCAGCCCTGCCAGTTATCACGACTCCCATATCTGTCATGCATCACAACTGTACCAAATGTTTGCAGGGGGGGACATCCCACATGACTATTTATTGGGGGATGCTGACTATGCACTGGAACCGTGGATGATGACACCTATTAGAAATGCACACACACCCACTGAAGTATGCCATAATGAGGCACGTGCACAAAGTAGGAACATCATAGAGCATGTGTTTGGGCTGCTGAAGTCACAGTTTTGGTGCCTCGATATATCTGATGGAGCCCTGCAGTACTCTCCAGCCACATGTACACAGATGTTCATAGTATGTGCCATTCTACACAATATGATCCTGCAGAAACAGCTGAAGCAGGATCAGCAAAAGGAAGGGATACACAACCCCCCACCAGTTCCTAGGTCCCCACAGCCACACCCTCAAGGGGACTCAGAGGAATAACCCCCTGAGGATGTCCCTGTAGGCTGACTAGTGTCAGCTCATGATATAGGACTGCAGGACTGCAGCCCCCTCCAGCTGTGACCTCACAATGGTACATTCCTCCTAGATTTCTTACATAGACATAACATAATCCAGATTGCTGCCTTCCCAATCTGGATTCAGGAAGAAGGAAGGAGACTGCTAATTTCCCAGAGGTCTATGCAATGCTAACCGCATAGACTGGAAGGGAATCAGACTGCAAGGTCTACAGTCTTGAATGTTGGAACGAACAGGAACTGGAAACCAGAATTGTGCCCGGTGCCATAGTGGCTGCCTGGAGTTGAGATGAACAGGATTATTGCATTGCTGCTTAATAAGTTAGCTGTTGTTGCCTGCCTTGAAGCTGTCTGGAGTTAATAGCTGCTGTGAACGGGATCATGGAGGTAAGTGGAAGGGTTGCCTTGGATTATCAGGTGTTACTGCTGTGAACAAATAGGATCGCAGAGTTAAGTGGAAACAGAGGTGTGTGTGTGTGTGTGTGTGTGTGTGTGTGTGTGTGTGTGTGTGTGTGTGTGTGTGTGTGTAATGCCCCAGTTGCTTGATACTGATGGCTACACAGAACCTGGTGGTTGTTAGAGATCAGGGTTGAACCCTGTACCTTGAGTGTAGGTAACACAAGCCTGAATTCCCTACCCACCACCATTTGTGAAAATTTTGCCTCATATTTTGTTCTGTTCTGTTCCTCATAACATCTGTGGTTTCTGAATGCTTAAATCCTTACATATTTGATGGTGCAGTGTTAGTATTGTTGTCTCACAGCTACAGGTTCTCTGGTTTGATTCTTGGCTGGGGTGCCTTCTGTATATAGTCTGCATGTCCTCCCTGTGTTTGTGTGGGTTTGCTCTTGTATCCCTCCATGTTACAAAGACATGTGTTTGCATTATTTCTCCCTGGGCCTCTGCTGAACATTATTGCTTTTTGTTCCAAGTCACACTTTCCTGGTTAACAAATGTTAAATAAATAAAATTGACAGGCATTTGAATTTCAGACTTCATATTCTTCAGAAAGTACATAGTAACACAACACCTTTTATTCTAGCAATTTTCTAAGTTTATAAGATGAATATTTTAAATGTATCCCTATTTTTGGGACTGTATTCCCCCATTATTGGCTTCGTCCAGGTTTTTTGCGCAAAGGTTGAGAGCTATGGCAAGAACTGAATTCACTGAATACGTTTGAGGGCTGTATTCACCCATTACTGGGTTTGTCCAGGTGTTTTGTGCTAAGAGGTTGACAACTATGGTGAGAACTGAATTCACTATGGTAGCCATTTAAGTTTCAGTTTTCCTCGCTTTCACAAAACAGCTGATTTGGCATAGTGGTATGTTACTCTGAGTGTTTTGCACAGGGACCTGGGTTCAAGACTGGTCAGTAAAGTGTATGGTGGTAACACAGCATTTTTTTTTTTTATTCTAGCAACTTTCCAAGATTATACAAACAATGTTGAATGTGCCCCTGGTTTTGGGGCTTTTGTCCCCCCAACAAATTTTGGCTTTTTCCAGATTTCTTGTGCTGTGAAGTTGAGAGATACAGTTGAGTATCGAGTAGATTTTACATGGAGCTGAGAGCTGTAGGGGAAGAGAAGTTTAGTGCTGCTTATGGTGAGTCTGCTTGCATTGTTAATAGCACAACACGTAGTGTACTTACTTTTGATACAGAAGGCTGTGTGTTCTACTCCCACATAGGGTGGATGCTGCCGTAATGAGAATGTCCTCTTTGGCGAAGATACCTAGTAACTATGAACCTGTTATCAGTTTGCCATTCATTTCCTATTGCAATATTACTAGCTTATCCTTTTTTTTTAATGTAATATAGGCAATTTATTCCTCAGAGGCAACAGGCACTTTATTTATAGATGAAACAATGAAATATAAAGTTGTTTGCTAGCAGCAACCTCTTCATTAGTTACAAATCTCTTTAATGTGGAATTATGTAGATGACTTACTTCTGCATAGATTGTGCATATTTACTGATACTGGTGGATTGTATAAGTTTGAGTAGACTTTTTTATGATGGAAATGTTCTCAGTTGGGCAGTTTTGTCATTATTGGTGCATGCTTACTGATACTGGTGGATTGTATATGTTTGAGTAGACTTTTTTATGATGGAAATGTTCTCAATTGGGCAGTTTTGTCATTATTGGTGCATGCATTTGGTTTCATTGTTTACTGCAAAAATGTTCAAAACAAATTTAAAACACACTCTAACAACTGTACTGTATTATACAAGGAATATAATTTAATACAACCAGGATGGTGTATCGCACAACATGTGGTTTGTGTGCAAGGGGTCTATCATTTGAAAACAGCCCAAAGTTAATCTTTATACTACCCAAATGTATTTTCTTTGAATGTGTATTTCAATGCTGTTTCAATGAATGTGAGTTTCAAGGGCAGAGTTTTAATGCTAAGTCTATTTTCATTGTGAGACTGCATTGCTTTGTTCAGCAGATGTCTTAGTGTTTGTGCTGTAAAATACAAAATAAAACTTTCAAATGAAATCCAAATCATCATAGAAGTAAAGCAGTATGCACATTGCAGTGCTTATGGTGAATGGGGCGAAATAGCCAAGTAATGGGACATTGGAATGGCTGCAGGCGGTGGCTCCATTCGACCATGATTTTGTGAGGGGGAAGGATGGCAAACTCAGAAGCCCCGGCTCAGCTGAACTATACCTTTCAACTGTCCAGATTTTCACAGAATTAATAGATTTTTTGTTTCTTATTTTTGGTTTGTTCCTCATAAAATTTGTGGTTTTCTGGAAAATCATTTAGGAATTAAGTCACTAAATAATTACAGACAGTGAGTTTCAGACCTTCATAACCTTCAGAAAAATGCATGCTAAAGCAAGACCTGTTGTTCTATCAATTAAGTTTATACAAGAGCAATTTTTAGTACTGTTTGTATGTTCTCCAAATATATTTGGCCTTGTCCAGATTTTCTGTGTTAACAGGTTGAAAGATACATGCAAATTGCTTTATAGAATTGGGCATGTCCAAACCACTCAACTGTCCCCGATTTTGGCTCAAAATGTTGCTCTCCCTCTAATAATCCCACCTCAAAATAGCAATCATGGAAGAAAACGTGGAGGGTTTACAATTAATAAATAACTGTAATAATCAGTTATACATTACTTTTATTTCAGAAATGCATGTAGATTCATTTATTTTGTCAGCTGCTCAAGCTAACAGTAAAAAGTGTCCCTTTGACAGGTTCCCAGCTGTATTGTGTGGCTATTTTATATTTTTCCATCACATTTTTGGTCCATTTTTCCTAAAATTGTGGTTTTCTGGCAAATTAGTGGCAAATCATTAAAGACTAAAGTAAGAAAATAATGACAGACATTTGAGTTTCAGATTTCATACCCTTCAGAAAATTCATACTAATGCAAGACCTACTATTCTATTAGAAAGTTTATAAGAGCAATCTTTAAATATTTTCCTTATTTTTGGGACTTTGTCCCGCTTCTGTGTATGGCTTTGTCCAGATTTCTTGCTTTGAGGTTGAGAAGTATGACAAATGTGTCAGGGCCATCGCAGTCAGCCAGAGACATTTCAAGATGCGACATACTTGTTGCACCCCACTCCCTCATATAGTGACTCTGGATGTGTCCAAGCAAGGCAAGGAGCATGTTATGCAGAGTAACCCCCCCCCCCCATCCAAGGTAGACACAAGTACTACAGTGGCTTTTCATCTGTCCTTGCTTGATTTTGCAGAATGTTCTGGTTTTATGTCATATTTTTATACTGTTGATTATGTTTCTTATTATTTAGAAAGTGCCTGTTGTTCTGTGTTTAAGTAGCAATGCTTTCATGACCATCAGGTAAGCTTGTCTGAGATTGTAAGATGGAAGTAAGCTTACTCTTAAAGAATTACCAACACTGAAAGCCTTTTTGTTGTTGCCATGCAGAGAATACTTACATAACTAGATAACGTATAAGCCTTAGATATTGAAATGCATATGGCAGTATTTGTAATAAAGGACAGAATTACAGTATTTTAAGAAGCTCACTACCTTTGTTGTAGACTTGCAGTCATCTTTGTAGGCTTTATCCATAAACTAAACAGAATGCCAATCTATCGTGTGGTCCATAACCTGTGAAGTAATCCTTTAAACAATTTATCTTGAGCTTGTTTCTTGTTTGCTGTTCATTTTTCACTTTGATCATGTTTTCCCAATGAAATGAAGTAGATAGTTGTTGTCAGGCAGCACGTCTTTTTTGGATAAGACACATTTTTACAAGTGGGGGTACCACAGAGATTGCTACTTTTATCATGTTACTTGGTACTTTTTATAAAGCTGAATATAAATTATAATTAGAACTGCAGTGCAAGGAGAAGTGGTTTGAGTTGAGTGCTGCTTGTTTTTCTTGTTCTTGTTTTTTTTTTGACTGGAATTCCAGTAAATATATTTAAAAAGTAATTTATTTTTTCATGCCTCACAGCCTTTTTGTTTCCATCTAGATATTAAGTAAATTGTCATGCAGCCAATGCACTGAAATATTTTTTTTCTTCTACACTTCACATTGTCTTGATTGAACTCTCATAATGACGGTTTGGCACCCAGGGCAGCATATTTAATTAAAGTTCCAGTTTTTGTGGTTTTGAGCATAGCTCCCCCACTTTCTAGTTGGCCACACCCCTTCATATTGGCCACACCCATTCAGCTGTCTCCTGATGCCCCCCTTCGATTTGACGTCACCAGCCGCCACTGAGGCTGACATAGGTGTGCCCAGTATGTCCTGGCCTTGGACAAGAGACAATGCATAGCACATGCAGTGACAACCTATGGCCGTAGGGACTGACACCTTACTCTGACTCACATACATATAGTAAAAATGATGCCAGGAAACCTACACAACCTGTACCTAACCATATATTGGCTGTGTACTGCATGCATCAGACAGAGTCAGACCTGAATTACATTTCTGTCAACTGCTGTATTCACAAGGTAAGTCACTCACCTACACACCGCTTGTAAGGAGTACTGTAATATGGTATCATATGTATGGACCTGCTGCATGTATGCAAATGAATATAGTGGGCTATTTGGAGAGATGTAACATCCACATGGGACTACAGATACCCAGTCCAGTAGTATGCATTCCGTAATATTCACTAGGCCTCATGGTTGGAATATTCACTACAGCAGTCAGGGGAGATGTTAAACAGTAGGGTCACATGATATTTGCACTATTGTCTATCAATATAAGATCACGTGCTATTCTTCCCCCACCCCCAACACATCAGTGTTCCCATATAACTGCTGTAACAGTACATTTGCAATGATATATCAGCAGACCAGCCAATTCCAAGGCCGTGACAAAAAACCTGGCCATATGCTGTATGTCTCACATAACCCAGTGGTGACAATTTATGTCTGTATGCTGTTGGTTGTGAGGAATGACACCTCTTTGTCTGGTGACTGGTGTGGCTCCCTGTGCTAGGGACATTAGCATAGGCGATGGTGTTGATGGTTTGAATCTGGCAGCATCCATATCTTTTGCATGTGAGGTATTCGTATGGTGGTATTCCCACAGGGTGTCATACCCTTTAATCAGTTACTGCAAGAAAGCTGGACAAAGTCAGAGAGAAAGGGGGGACAAGGGGACAAAGGGCCAAAACTACAGACAGGCATTACACATGCTCTGATGAACCTAGAAGGTGACTAGTATAACAGCAGGTTGCAACAGAACAGAATAGCTGCAAGATGTAAAGGCCATCACTTAAATGTGTCAGTAGTTTTTACAGTTCAGTGACTGCATTACCATATTATACCAGAATACCACAAATGTATCAGGAACAGACCAGACATATGGGGTGAAATCCTGGACATTCTGCAAAAACATGTAAGTGAGATGTATGCAAACTGTCACCCTGTGTGTGGTGTTACATTATGTACCCCAGTCACATATTAAGTACAACACACAGTTGGGGAATGCCTTGTACAATTTCAGGGAAGTGCTGACTGTGCAAACAGGTGCAGTAGCCAGTGTATGCAGCACACAAAATCCTGGACTGGAGTACAGGTAGCTCTGGCCTGGAGTCACCTTGTAAGTACTGAGAGTCCCACTGGGCATGCTCCTACACTTAGCTAACTTGAAGGAAAGTCTGTTGCCTCTTCCTCACAAAGACCTGCTATGCGGAAATATGTCTGTACATACAAACACATTTGTCTGTCCCTATCCCCTTGACACATGGTTAGTGTAGATATCAGTATGTATCACATATACATAGGATACCGATATATATATATATATATATATATATATATATATATATATAGATAGCTATATAAATTACAATGATACATAGACTCTCTACATAGATCTACCTAACCCATTTACATAATGTACACACAGCAACATTTCAAGAGACATCCCTGTGTTATATATATATATATATATATATATATATATATATATATATATATATATGTGTGTAGATGTGTGTGTGTGTGTATGTAAGAATGTCCCCACATACCCTTGACATACCTTTGGAATGCTGAGGATATCTGCACTTACACATCACAACGGTTGTCCGAAAGAACCAGACCAAGGCCGCAACAGTACATAATCCACTCACCCACAGGCACCTGTGCCTGCGGAATGTCACCTTGTACACAGACACATGTAAGCAGGTGCTGTAATGTACAGTGGTTTCAATGCATGCCTTAGACAGGCCATATTGTCTCTGGCCACATGTTTGCCTAGCTAACTGTAACCAGCCACATATGGCCTTACTGGTAACTGTACACACATAGCAGGGATATTAACAGGTATGCCACTCCTAGACCACTAGATAAAATAACAGTACCAAGCAATATCACTCTGCAAGCCACACAGGCTGTCTAACATAAGGCTACTTTGCGAACCCCACAAATTCTGTCCCTGCAATCACATATACAACAGATGTAACCTGTAGTGCATGCGATAAGTACTACAAGCTATAGTGTGTAATAGCAGATAGATCTGGGTTCTAACCTCACATTAGCCAAAGCTGTGTGTGTGTATCAATATATCCCCTTGCAGCACTACATCAATCAATATATCCCCTTGCAGCACTACAGACATTCCCGTTTGGGCTATCGCCATGCAGAGGTTATACATTTTATGGCCCTGTGACTAGCTGCAAATCTCTACATTGCTCTCCTCTACAATGCCTGCTGATGTCATCCACCTTAAGAGCGTTGGCAGACAGCCTAATGTTAGATAAACCCTATGGCGCATACGATAAGTACTACAAGTTCTAGTGTATAATAGTATAAAGGGAGAGGTTCTAATCTCACATCAGCCAACTATGTGTGTGTAAATATATCCTCTTGCAGCATTAGAGACATGCCCGTATGGACTATATCCAGCCAATGGTTATGCATTTTATGGCCCTGTGACTAGCTGCCATCCCTAAATTGCCTTCCTCTACATAATTATAACTGATGTCTGCCACCTGGCTGACCTGGACACAGGATATTTGTAGATATGTCAACTCCATCACCACACCTTCTAGATTTGTAAGTTCAGAAAACCCAGGTGACACTTAGCAAGGATAGCAGACCTTATGACAAAGTATGCATGATTACACTGACTGCCCTATTGTCCCTGATAGACTGTTCTACACATATGTACCTTGCTGATGTCATATTTCTGCTGTGCTGCCATGCCATTCTGTGCTGCTGTATTGCCATCGTGTGTCCAGAGTTTATCCCCTCAGACTCCTGGAATAGAAACATACACAGGTCCATGACACACCTATCATTCTGTAACACTACCTCCAGTTCATCATCATGCAACAAGGATACACAAAGTGTGATGTGTAGTCATGACACATGCCAGCATACAGTACCTATTGGGGCCCACAATAAGTGGTATGGCAAAACAATACTGCACTACACAAGTACATGTCAAGTAATATAGACACCCTGTACATCAGGCACATATTAGCATTTCCCTGCATCAATGCCACATATAGCAGGGATGTGGCACAGGTATCAGCACATGCACAGGGTGTAGTTTGGGGGTGCCAGAAACTTAGGCTGTGCCACACAATTGACAGCATGTGTGTGAGTCAGGAAGGGGTGTGGTTTAGATGGACCATGGAGAAGTGCCATGTGTGTTTGTTGGTGATCTGCATGTGACAATGGTGTCTGAGTGTGTGCATGTACACAGTCAAGCCCAGTGCTAGCCCTACATGTGTGTATGTTGGACAGCTGTGGACCATACATGGTAGAGTGGACAGTTCACCATCTCCAGCCATGAACATGGGAACTGGCTCTGCCAGGAGTACCACTGGCACCACCATGCCCAAAGTCAGATGCGGTGCTAGTACCTGATCATGACTGCTGTCTGCTGGAGCTGTGTCCCTCACGGGACCACTCAGGACCAATTGCTCATGGCCTGTCACATCATGGTGTGGACAGCACACTTCCCTCTGTAGAAC
The DNA here is from genome assembly GCF_019279795.1 of Protopterus annectens. Taxonomy (NCBI): domain Eukaryota; kingdom Metazoa; phylum Chordata; order Ceratodontiformes; family Protopteridae; genus Protopterus; species Protopterus annectens. The sequence continues at coordinate 839,073,735 of NC_056731.1, forward strand.
TGGAGGAACTGCCACTATGGGATCATGACTATGCACAGCCACTTGGACACTCAGCAGATGGTGTTGCTGACTTATGTTCACATGTCTGATGCCCAACTCCAACCAGATGTTCCAGCACAGACGATGTGCAGTCCAGGTCAGACACTGTCTCAGCCCACCATCTGTCCACTGCATCCAGGGTGTCCTCAATGTGGTGGATGCAGTCATGGATCTCAGACTGTACTGCATCCATAACCATAAGCATTCATCTGGTGTTGTGTTCAGAACATGCCTGTGCCTCCATGATGGCCCAAAACATGCGCCAAATGACCCGTTATGTGACACCTGAAACAAGTGGTGGATGGACAGCAGTCCTCCAACAAGTGCCCCTGCCAGTCTGCCTGTGTGGGACCTCAATAGCTCTCTGGCTATGGCCAGTGTCTACACTCATTGAAACCATGGTTGCCATACTGTCTTGTTCAATGCCGCCACCCTTGGACTGTCCAAATATTTGTGGCCTCTGGGGGCTGGGTATGTGTTGGCATACTGACTGTGTGCATTGTCTATGGTGGCAGAAGACAGATGCCAACCTCTGGGATAGATTCAGTCCCCAACAACCACACTTGTGCCTCACTATGGCCACCATCATCATCAGAGTCTGATGAGACACAGACATCAGATTGTGAGGGCGGGACAGACTCCAACCCCCCCCCCCCATCACCTGTAAAAACCAAGACAAAAGCAGTACATTACTACCTGCACTTTTATGTATGGTAATCCACACAGATTCATACAAATGTGGATCCACAACTGCATTTCCAGTCTCACACCATCTTATCTTCACTCCCATGCACAACAGACAACCTCACAACAACATACACAGAAAAGTCAAGCCCTTTATAACCTGCACTTCAGCCACATCTAGTTAAAGTCGTGAGTACAACCTACCTGTAAGATATGCAATATGACACTATATGTGATAGAACTACACATAAAACCCAGTACATCTATACTGAGAATGATATGCCAGTGCTAGTGTCACTGCCTCAAGTATGTACCATCTCCCTTTTGTGTTTGAACAGGAATCTTGGAGTAATTGCTTCATGTATACCAGGCTGTGTAGCCACTCATAAGTACAAACATGTTGATGGTTGTTCAAATACACACCTGTTATTACCCAGTCTATGAACCATAGTTAACTGTTCCAGAATGGTACATACAACTATACTACTCTGGCTAAACAGAACATGTGTACATAGAGCAATATGGCAGCCCTTAACTTTCATTGGGTACATATAATCCATAAAAAACAGTATCAGAATTACCCAGTACAGGACCATGGACTTGGGTTACACCTGGCACCCCTTTGAAAAGATGATGGAAAGGTATTATCAGCACCACCAAATGTTGCAGCACTACAAGGTAATATGTACATATATCCACATGTACAGTAGCTTTTGTGATACTGGTTGTATTGCTGACATTCTGTATATGTGTGTACGACTAAGCATAAACCATAACCCCCCCAATGCATATAGACCTGACACCTTTGTACAGGTATGTACAGCCTGCCACAATGACTACTACAGTATTACTCTGTTGAACACAGTAGGCTTACCTGGATGCTACTCTGCTGTGGACACTGTTACACCACCTCCACGATGCGTAGGGTGCCTGGGAGCTGTCATGTGTTCCTAGGTTTGCCAGAAATCCCTCTGTGGCTAAGAGTGGCTGTTCTGTCACAGGCCTTCCATCAGTGGTGGCATGATCCCTGGCAACATCAGATGCCCTATGTCGTGCATCGTGGCCAGGTGTTGGACCTGCTCATTGTTCCTGTCCTGTTGGCCAATCAGATTGACATCCCTTACAAGGTCTGCCCACAATGCTGCCCACTGTTCTTGATTATGTCTCTCCCTGGACAACAAGATCTGATGTTGCTGTCTCAGTCCATTGACTATTATGTCATTCTCTGCATCTGACAAGGGGGCATGTCTTCTGTGGTACAGGGTTCCTGAAAGACAACAAAGGAGAACACATTAAAGGACCAGATACATGGACATCCACAATGTACAGATCCAGCATACCCATAATGCCCAGCACTATCCACTGCTCCATCACACATACCCAACAGTCTGGCAGCACACTACATGTGTGGATACCACCAAGATAGAAGCAATACTGGGGCATGTCCCTGGGTGCAGTGACAGATTCTGCTGTATGTTCCTACACATAGCACTGCAGTCTACTGTGGTGTGTCCCCTATGGGAAAATTCCCACTAATATGTCATACAGCCACTGCCAGACAAATAGCAGTGTGCTGTTACAACCACTGTATGGAGACAGTCCAGCAACACTAGTGTGCCACAATGACAGAAAAATGCAAACCTGCTGTAGTATATGTTCCCTGTAGGCATCATACCTCTCAACTATACAGATGTTTGCAGAACTTCAAGATGCTTGCCTCATAGTTTTGGTCATTTTCACACAAAAGTGTGGACTTTGACAAATGGTTGGCCAATCATTGATGGTTGCTGTCAGAGAATAAAGACAGACATCTGAGTTTTAGATGTCATACCCTTCAGAACACAGTTATGCTACTGCAATATCTGTTATTCTATTTACTTTCTTGCTTTGTGCAGGCAATATTTAAACAGTGTCACTAGGTTTGGGCCTTTGTCCCTCCATTAAGTATGGCTCTGTCCTAATTTTTTGCTGTAAGATGTTGACAGGTGTTAGGCATAGCTCTCAACCAAACAGGGACAAATATCAACAGAATCATCGACTTAGCCAGAGTACATCAGCGACATTCAGGAACATTGTTAAAATGTTAGAACTATTTATGTGAGACATTAACAGACTGAGAGGGGGTGTCTTACAGTACATCGTTTGATGTTACAGTAGTGTACACACTTACTTTTGTCATTATGTATTGCATTTAATCCACTAGCTTTCCTATGACAGCGAACCATTGTTTGAGGGATTAACAGGGATAGACCTAAGATGTCAGTGAAAATCCTGGACAGATGAGAGGCATGTCTGTAGGTGTAGGACAGCAGAGTATCAGTGACATGCCATCATCATAGATCTAAGACAGGCTTACTGCTGTAATCCTTATACTCCATATGTCCTTCCTTCCATCTGCATCCTGTTATATGGAGAAATCTATCACATACCTGGTGGAGTGAAGTACTCCTTTATTAAGCTTTGCTTCTGGTAATCTTTTGAAAATATGCTCTCTGTGTGAGTGAAGTCTCATACAGACCTGTTCCCCATAACCAGCTGGCTGCCTTTTGAAGGTACTGCTCATTAGCAAGGTAATTAGTGCACTAGGTTGTGTATCAGATTTGCTAATTGAAGACAAAACAGCTGAATTGCACGTCATGACAGTGCAATATATAAGGCCTTCATGTAGACCTGGGCCACTTTCTTAGTTAAGATGGACATTACTGAGGTGTGTAGACTACAGCATTACAGAGGGTAGGTACCATAACTGTCAACTGTAGAGATTTATGCAGTATGTCCACAGTTTCAACTCATATGTGTGGTCAGTGTCCCATGACATTGTGATCATCTGGCAGTTCACTGGCACACATTGTGGGTTGAGGTCAGTAATAAAAGACAGACATTTGAGTGTCAGGCTTCATACCCATCAGAATATGCCTGCTAATGCAACAGCTGTCATTCTATCAACTTACTATCTTTGTAGGAGCAAACTGTTAAACATGTCCCTATCTCTGGGCCTTTGTCTCCCATTATGTATGGCAGTCTCCAGATTCCTTGTTCTAGGGGGTTGGAAGGTATGGTAGGTCTGTAATAACTACCTTTACATACAGCTGCGTGTGCTACAGGCTGCAGCTGCTGCTGCAGCCTGGAACACATAGGGGAAGTGTGAACACTTTGGAGGCCAACAAGCTGTAAGTGTAACTGTGGCAGCCTTGTCATTATGGCAGAGCCAGGGTAAGGGTACCCTTTACAGTGCAATCGAGGCATGTGATTAAGCTACATCTGTTTTGCAATAGTGCCAATAACAGAGTAGTAGGTGACATATAGTTAGACTATATGGATATGTGCAGTGTGTGTCCCTACTTGCAGCCTTTGACTTGCAGAACTGGATAGCAGTTCATTAATTAGCAGTAAGCTGTGCGAATAAAGACTGCACAACTTGTCTTCACAATAATGTATTTGAACTGAAATACAAAACTGGATTTGAACCCAGGACTGTGTGTGGCAAAATGTACTGCATGCAAGGCATTTAACAGACTGAGCTACTGCTGCATCAGGTATATTTGCAGGGTATATGTTCAGACATACAGCCTGTGACACACATTGAATACATCCATCAGTATGTGCATGGCTTTCTATGGCTGTATTTCTGAACCAGGGTTCCAGTTGAACATGTACTCTGCCATTGATGCCTTAGCAGGTGGTTTCAACATGTTGCTTTTAAAAGGGCACATTTACCTGCTATCACAGGCCTCCCTTACATCCATTATTATGTCTGTGGCTGTCTAGTGGTGTATTATTGCACCAGAGTCCAAGGTATACTCCCATTTTCTCTTTAAATTTTATTCCAGTTTGCAAAGTGCGGCATTGTGCACAGCTCCACTGAGACATACCCAATAAGTCGCAATCACTATGTTTTGCTGAAAACACCTGTTTTAATTAAGATCTGCATGGTGTTGCTGGTTAATCCAGTTTGCTGTAGGTGTGAGGGGCTTGGGTTCAAAACATAGCAATGGTGTTTATTTTGTAAATGTGTCTGACAATGAAATAAACACATTTAATCATTAAAGCTCCATTTAAGCTCAGCTAAGAGAAGTAAATGTGCACTAAAAAAATAAAGAAAAGAAAAAGGGGGGGTGATAGGAAAGTTGTGAAATGGGGGCAAACAGGGCTAAAAATATAGTGAAAAGCAGGTAGGGATGTGCAGGAAGGGTGTAGGAAAGAACCATAGCTATCCATTTCTTGTACAGCAACAGTTGTGCACTTTGACAAAATTTGTAGATGAATTTGGACTCTCAAACCCCAGAGAGAGGAGTGAGGACAACATAACTGCATTGTCAAGCTAATTGCACCAAATTACTTGTGTCTAGTGGACATGTGTGTGAAATGGGGAGCTATGTATGGGGAGATATTTATTTTTTGGGACAGGTGCCCTTTTTATTAAAGTGAGAGTGAAATGTTAGGGAAGGGACATAGGTACATATGGGGAGGTAAGTTGGATTGGAGAGGATGCATTCACAGACAGACAAGACAGCAAATAGGGGTGGTATGTGACACATGGGGAGGGTGTTGTAGAATCCAAGTTATATGTGCCTCCAGATGGCAGAAGCGTGACTTACGTCCCTACCCATGGGACTGTCAACACTGCTCCTTCACTGCCCCAAGGTTGGCTGTGCTGGAGACTGGGTGCCAGGGTGAGGCTGCCCTACCATGTTGGCCAGCATGCCCTCAAGCCGGCATAGACAGTGTTCATATCTTCTATGGATAATCCTGTGTACCATGAATGGCAGTTGATCCTGGGTGACAATGACCCCCTGCCACCACTCCCAGGGGGGAGGCAGGGCCCCATCTCCTGAGGCAATCCCACTCAATGCCGCAGGTGGCGCTGGGCCAGTGGAGGGGGCACCACTGCTCTGGGTCCCAGATGTGCTAGGACCCGGTGCCAAAGCCAGTTGAGGCAAGGTAGTAGAATCAGCCAGAACTGGCCCAGACTGACATGCTGTGGTAATGGAGGTATAACAATATGTATAGGCTAGTTGTGAACAAATCATTGTTATTAATAGCAGCATGCCAGAACATTGGAAATAACCCAATTACATATTAGTGCATATTATGTGAAAAGCAACAATAAATAACAGAAGAGTCAGTATGTGAACAGAATGCCAGTAACAGTTATAGCATAATGCCAACAAAATAGGTAATTTAACAAGATATATTAATATGCAACCATTTAATACATAACAATAATTAAACACTTGTTCCAAAATACAGTTAATGTAATAACATATGTTAATAGTAAACCATAACCAATGAATAACAATAAGAAATAAATGAAGATAAGGGGTGGGGAGAGAGAGAGAGAGAAAAACAGTCCATTAGTAACATTTCAGGTTATTACTTTGACACAAATACTACTATCTACTCTATGGGTCTGTATTTTGTTTATGTATACAGTGACTACAAGTCTCCTATAGCTGATGGAGCATGTACTTACCTCTCAACCTATTTATATGGGACACTATAGGTCAAGCAGTAACAACTGCGGGTACACAACTACTCAGAACACTTGCACATCAGGTGGACCTATATAACTACCAAGGTGCTCTGTGGGCTGATTTGGTGATACTTTACAATCTAGCTAATCATTTCCATGGAGAGCCTGTGACAGACGGATGATGCACTATTAATTACATAATGTGAAATTGTGCCACTTAAGAGACATGTATGTGTACAGTACAGACACTAAACAGCTGTCATACCTTTGTTGGCAGGCATGGGGATAAAACCCAATAGCAGTGACTGCAGGGGACATCTGCATATAATGTATTAATTGACTGCAGCAACTTTTAACGCACTCCAGGCATACAGTCATTCTGGGATTACACATTTTATTTCTGACTGAACATTGTTGATGAACACATTCTTGTTAATGATTTTAACAGTCTGTGACATCTAAACACAACATTATCTACTCATAATATGGGCTACCTCACTCATTTACAAGCAGTTCCTGCGGAGAGAGATATTGTGAGCATTATGTGACTGCTATTGTAATATTTACTGCTACATACCACTGGATTTGAACCCTGGACTGTGTGTGGCAAAATGAACTATATACAGAGCATTTAACAAACTGAGCTACTGAGTCACTGCTGATTACTGACTGACTGATATTTGCCTGAAGCTCACCTGGAAGTAAAATATGACCTGGTAGTACTATTACAGTGTTATACCAGACTGCAGTGACAGTAGAATGCGCATGCATGAAATACAAGCATAACACAGATAGTAGGTAAGCTATATTTCAGTATCATATCTGTGAAGTCAACAAACAATATCAGCTCATGGAGTCGGCTACCTCAGCCATATGCCTTTATTATCTGATATCTGTGGATGACAGGACATTATGTGATGAGTATTGGCCTAGAGACAGCCTTGAACAGTACTTATATGAATTAACCAATACAATTTGCAGCCATTAGATTTGCATTCTACAACTATTACAGTGTTATACTTGACTGCAGTTCCTTACCTTACAGCCTCAATGCATGCAGCTCTTCTGCAATGGCTACGACAACACAATCCTGATGTACACCATTTTCCTTGGCGTTATTAGTATTATTTCATGTTTTTATTGCACTACAGTTAGCATTATTCAGTTATTGCAATACAGCTCTAATTCTACATTTATTGCATTACAAACTTTAATGTATACACTTTAATGCAGTTATTGATATTGTTTCATGTTTTTATTGTACTACAGCTGGCATTATTCATTTATTGCAACAAGTCCACATTCATTGCACTACAAACTTTACTGTATATACTTTATTGCAGTTGATGCTTTACTCATTCTTATTTATTTCACTACAGTTACCATAATACATCCGTACTCACCATATCCATGGCGCAACCTGGCCAACAGCTCAGCATGCGACTCTACATTGCAAGCTGTCTCACCTGTAGCTGTTGGGAGAGAAGCACACCATTATGCATACCAGTTTTGCAGACCTTCAGAGTATGTATTGGTAAAACACTGGAAAAAGTGCTTACATACTTGTGCTATTATACATATTCTCCTACCCATCAAACCCCGGCTCCACACTCCGTATCCTGGGCGGTCCCCAGATAGCCCCCCCCCTCAAGTCCACACCACATTCCTCCCACTCCCCCCTCGGATGGCATACCCACACATTTCTCTACACACACACTGATACCCAAGCATAATAGGACTCTGTGCCTGACTCCTCCACCTTCGTCCGTGCCCTTCTTTACTTACCTTTGGAGGCATGGACTCATAATTTATGCAAAGAAACTTTACCTGATTTCTGGGTTGTCCTGTAAGGGACGAACCAATCTGGCTGTTAATATTAGAAGTATCACAGCATGACTCTCATCCTTCCCGGTTCCCCCATTTTTTTTTTTTTTTTTTTTTGCTTTTGCACATGATCCCTATTAGTATGCACGTGGCACCACAAGGCTATTACTGTCTAACCAATTTACCTTATGTAACTGCGATTGTAATGCTAATGAAAATGCACACAGCACCTTGCCTGTTCACACTTTACTATTGGAAAGGAACTGTTGTTAATTTAAATGGACTGCTAGAACTAATGTATTTAAACAAAGTGAAAATGGTTGCTCACAGTTATGAAACATGTCATAGGTTCATAGGTTCATAGGTTCATACTAGGCTATCTGCCCTAGGGCATTTACAAACCTAGCCAGAATGTGTTTGGCTTTCGCCACCCATTTTAAATTTATTTTGCTATGCCCTTTTTCGAGGTTAGTATACTGTGCCTCTATCTAACAGTGACACAGAAGTGATACCCGGGGTAAACCTACGATCTTCCATCCACTCATCAAGATTCCTCTTGAAGAGAGTCAATGAGGGACTCTGCCTAACCTGGACTGGGATTTTATTCCAGAGTGAAGGGAGCCTCTGGGTTATGAATCTGTCCCTCCAGCATGTCCTATTTATTTCAGTGCTGAGGTTCAAGTCTCGAGCGTAGCTCGATGGGATTTGGATTTTCTGAGGTGCAGCATGTCCATTAATTCTGGGTTGGACATGGCTTTATACATCAGGCACAGATCTCCTCTGAACAGGCGGTATGCCACTGAGTAGAGCTGGAGTTTCTTTAACCGGGCAGCATATGGCATCTGTTTGAGTCCTTTGATCCTCTTGGTGAGGTACTTTTGGGATCTTTCCAGTTGCTGCAGGTGCATTGTACTCAATTATGGGCCTGATGAGGGATGAGTAAAGAGGCACGATGACCTCCCCTGATCTAGATGTGAATCCCTTCATGATTAGGTGGGCTATATAAAATGTTTTTCTAACCACTTTGGCCACGTGGCTGTCAAATGAGAGATTGCTATCAACTTGGGTCCCCAGGTCCCTAATTACTTCTTCTGTACTTAATGGATTTCCACCTATGTGGTAATTTGTGGGCACTTTGTTTTTGCCAAAGGGGATGACTATACACTTTTGGCATTTAGCTTGAGGCCATGGCTCTGGCACCAGTTGTCTGTTTCTATGAGGCCCTTTTGGAGGATGCTTGTGTCGGCTGGAGAGTCGATTATGGCACCCAGTTTGCAGTCATCTGCGAACTTGGTCAGCCACAGTCCTTCCGTGTTGGCCTGTACCTCCGAGAAATATATACCGAACAAGAGAGGTCCCAGGACTGAGCCTTGTGGGACACCACTTGTAACTGGTTTGGAGTCTGACATGGCTCCAGCAATTCTAACCATGTGGGTTCTGTCCTTGAGCCAGTTTGCAATCCATCTAGTGACATAGGGGTTTATATTTAAGCTGGTGAGCTTATCTATAATGCCCAAGTGGGATATTGTATCGAAGGCTTTTGCAAGGTCCAGGTAGGCTGTGTGGACCACCTTCCCCTTGTCAATGGCCTTGGTGACTGTTTCAAAGAAATCAACCAGGTTTAAGAGGCAGGATCTGCCCTTAACAAAGCCGAACTGGGTAGGATCCAGTGTTTGTAGGTCCCCAATATCTTTATTTATGAGGTCCATGATGATCCTTTCCATAGCTTTGCAGACCAAGCTAGTCAGGCTTATGGGGCGATAGTTTCCAGGATCCGTTGAGGCACCACCTTTATGGAGAGGGACCACTGTTGCTGTACGCCACTCTTTAGGCACATATCCTGTAGTAAGGCTGAGATTGAACAGTAGTTTTATGTTTGGGTTTAGCTCTTCTTTGAGTTCATGTAGGACACAGCCCGCAACACCATCTGGTCCCATTGATGCTGTGTTTTTTGCTTTGGAGAGGGCGGCTCTTACCTGAGCATCTGAGATGTCAGGGGGGCAGCACTCTGCTGGGATAGATATTTGCCCTTTTGGTGGGGAGGGGAGAAGTTTGCGCTGAACCTGTCAGCTAGGATGTTGGCAATGTCTGTGGGTTCGTGTATTGTTGTCATTTTGGACTAATTCTGAGCATATCTGGGAATTACCACCCAGGTTCCTAACATAACTAAAGAAAGCATTGTGATTATCCTTAGTGTCCTGTGCAATTTTTCTCTCGAAGCTGGCCTTAGACAATTTTATGTGTGCCTGTAGTTTTTTGCTAATACTGATCAGTGATGCCTTCCCTTTTGGGATTTTGCTTTATCATTTAGTAGCTTCCTCCTTCTATTGTATAGTTTGTTTATGGCTGGGGTCCACCAGACAGGACGTCTGCCTTTGGAGGATTGGGTCTTGGTTTTATTTGGGATCGCATGATCCATGCATTCCTGAAGGTGTTCATAGAATGCGTTTATAAAGGATTCTGCGGTCTGGGCTGTATTTTCCACAGGCCGGGGCTTTGAAGGATTCCACCTCAGTTTTGAGGAGTGTAAAATTTGCTTTAGAGAAGTTTTTCACTGTGGTTTTCTGGGCAGGGGTGGGGTCGGGATGTGAATATCCAGTGAGATTAGTTTATGGTCTGATCTTACCAGTGAGGGATACACTTCTGGTCTGGAGCATAGAGTCCCCATGTTGGTGATGATCAGGTCCAGTATGTTTTCCCCTCTTGTAGGAGTGGTAACAAGTTGTTCCATAGCATTTGAGTTTATAAATTCTAGGAACCTTTGGGCTAGGGTGTTGGAGCTAGAGTAATGCTCCCAGTCTATGTTTGGGTAGTTGAAGTCGCCCAATATAATGGTGTTTGGAGAGACCTTCATATTTTCCAGTGTTCTCAGGAAGGCCGAGTGGGGTTCCTGGGTTTGGGAGGGTGGTCTGTAGCAGGCTATAAACTGGAAGGCAGTTTTACCCACTGTTAGTTGCACATGGATAGTCTCTGATGCTTCTTGCTTTGCCACCAACCTGGAGGTGTGGGTATCTTTGATGAATATCGATACTCCCCCTCCTTTTGTGGTTCGGTCCAAGTTTTGGGGCCGAAAAGCATGGTATGAGGTATAACCTGATAGTGCTGGGGTGCTCTCGGGAGCCCTGAACCAGGTTTCTGTTACTGCACAGATATTGATGTTCTCCATGCTAAGGAGAGTTTCGAGTGCGTGCATCTTGAAGTTTAGACTTCTGGCGTTGAGTAGCATTACTCTTAGTTTCTTATGATACCTATGGAGGTGGGTTTGTCTTTTGAGCCTTGCCTAAAAAAGGCACTATGGGGATAGCAAGAGCCTTTGCCAATATCCGAAAGCCCAGGGTGACAGGTGCAAGCCGTCCCTAGCGAAGCATCGTGGCTTGTCGAGCATATCATCCCAAGCTGACAGGCATTGGATCCCCTTTGAATGACACCAGTACTTAAGCCAATTGTTGAAATTGATCATCTTGTCTTCATATTGTGGCATCATTCTTGGTGAGGGTAAGATGCTACTCAAGGTCAGGGTCATACCGGCCTGGGCTACATGCTCAGAGAGCTCCTTTATGTCTCTTTTCATGTAGTCCAGGGAGGTACATCTCAGGTCATTCACACCAGCATGGACAATGACTGAGTCATATTTGTACTTGCCTTGGAGTGACCTGAGTGCTTGTGTTATGTGGCGGATCCTAGCACCCGACAGGCTGCTCACCGTGACCCTCTCCTTGTTCAGCCTGGTGAGCGGACGTCAGTGTGCCTGACGATAGAGTCACCTATTACAAGTGTATCAGGTGTGTTGTTTAGTCTTAAGGGCTGTGACTGTTTGGCACACTGGCTTTGTGAGATATGTGTTGCACGTGTTTTGTTTTGGGGTAGCGGCTGCTTGGGTGTCTGCTTTGGAGGTCTCTGCTGCTTGCAGATCTTTATTTAGAGCCTCGAGTATGTTTTGTGTGATTATGTGTTTGGTTTGCTGTCCTGGTAGGTCTATGTGAGACTGGAATTGTAGTGAGTATGGTTTCCTTCTCCTCCTGACTGGTTATGCCAGTACTGAGTTGAGAGAGCTTAGCCTCCAGTTTGGCTATATGGTTGCATCTCTCACATGTGTTGGAATTTGTTGGGAGGAGGAGAGGGTTGTCTGTGTACATGAGGCAGTTGTAACATTGCCTCAAGATTCCCAGATTTACCAGCTGGACCGGAGAGGAGATTGACAACTGACCTTTGGACATGCTAGAATAATATTGGGAATTCCTTAATAATTGAAAACCAGGGCCAGTGGGGAGTGAGGGTGTAGTGCTTTTAATTTTAGTGCTGACTTATATAATTGCTTTAGTGAGCAAGTGCCAGGTAACTTAAGTGCAATGTGTTACAGGTAACTTAAATGCAAAAACGACAAACAGTAACTTTCTTTCAAGTGAAACAAGGAAATAAGTACACTAAGCAATGCAGATATCACTAGTGAGCCACAGAAGCACTGAGAAGCTGCGTATTAGGTGGAATTAGCGTTCCAGGGAAATAACAAGCAAACAAACAACAAGCATATAAACAAAGCTATATTCAGCAGGCCTGGATCTAGTCTATGCTACAGCAAACAAGGTGTACCAATTTCAGTAAGATACAGTTCAAATATTCAGGCACTATAAACCTTTAACCAGAAATTCCCAGCTCAGAAGGGTAGAGTCCAGCCTCTTCTCCCACAAGAGTGCAGACCACAAACCTTCTTAATGTAAAATAACTGGCCTGAAGCCCAAGTGCCTAAACCAGAACTAATACACTTTAAGAATAACAGACACTGGGCTCTCAATCAGCAGTTCCCAACTTAGAAGGATGAAAGCTACCTGTCCTGCCACCACAGTGCATGCCACAAACCTTCCTAATGTAAAACAACTAGTCTGAAGCCCAAGTGCTTAACCCAAAAGACTTAGAATGACAGCTAAACTTTAATCAAGTTACTACCAAGCAGTAATAAATACAATTGAATACTTTAGAGAATGCCTGGATTAGTGTCAAGTTACACAAACAAAGCTAGATCCAGAAGGCCCGAATCCAGTCTATGCCACAGCAAACAAGGCGCACCATTCTGAAGAAGTCTTGATAATAAATAAGACGAAAGCGCTAAAGTACGACAAGAGTTGTTGATGTGATTTACTGTTCTTTGAATGCTGTTGTTGTCACAAAGTTAATTTCTTAGTTTATATATATATATATATATATATATATATATATATATATATATATATATATATAATTTATTTATTTATTTAAGTTTGATGACCGGGGAAGTCCACTGGGCCATAAAGAGTCCCTTTTCAATGGACACCCGGGGAGAAAAGCTCCAAGACATTGCAGGTTAAATGTTACAAAAAAATAACAAAAAGTTCATACAGAACAATTAAACATTACAGAAGAATAATACATTATGTAATAAGCACTTAAAGAGTTAACATTGAAAACATGAGGATTACTAGACCTTTGCAGGTTAGGTAAACTCAACATTAACAGAAGAACATTATGTGACTTAAGCTCTAAGCGAGTTCACTTTTAAACCATAACTACAATTCATTTGTGGTTAGATGAACCATTTTTCATGGAAGAAGCACCAAACTATTTGTTATTGAAAGTATAGTACATTTGATAACAGAGAAATTTAGTACCAGGTAGAGGATGAGGGGTCTATATTAGAACACTGAAGTTTCAAAACTTGAATGTTCTAATATCGAACCCAATTCAGCGAACGCTGACAACATCGAACATTCAGAACAGCGACTTTTTTCCTAGGGAAAAAATTTGCTGTTCTGAAACACATACACACAACACAAGCACACCAAACCAACAGCAATCCACACACATACACCTAAAATCTTACATTTAACCCTACACTAAACTGTACATACACCACTAACTATCCACTTATCTTAACCCAAACCCTAACCCTAAGGTCTGTCACTATCACACACTCACCTCACCCGCGCCCTAATCCTAGCTCACCTACCTTGCTCTAACCCTCACTTCCACACAATCGCACACTTACCTGACCCATGCCCTAACCCTAACTCACCTAACCCACCCTAACCCTCACGTCCATACAATCGCACACTTACCCAAACTCGACCCGTAACGTTCCACCACAGCACTGAAAATAGCGAAGTGACAGAAACGGACAACTGAATTCTTTCCCTGGGAAAAAATTTGGTTTTCTGCAACTTCGCTGTTTTCAGCGTTCGCTGAACTGGGTTCGATATTAGAACATTCGAAGTTCTGAAACTTGGATGTTCTAATATAGACCAGGGATGAGAATGTTTTAGGATGACAAGAGGCAATAGTAGCAATAATAGGTGATGATTTCAGTGCAGGGAAGAAAGAAAGGGCAGAGAGGGGTTTAAGTTGGAGCGTGACATGGGCATTCACATTTAGCTGTTAGATGAGAGAATAGCGGAGATTTGAAATTAGTATGGTTTGGTAGATTGCGTATGTGAGGGGGGGAGAGAGTTCCACAGTTTAGCTAAGGAGTAGGAAATTAGTAGATGGCCAGGAGGTTGTATGGGTTTGTGGACCAGAAGGAGATTTTGGTTTGTGGATCTGAGAGAGCGGTTGGATATATAGGGTTTTAAGGATGTAGCAAGAGATGGGCAGTTTGTAGGTTTAAAGATGAGCTTGTGGACAATGGTGAGTTGTAGATAAATGAGGTAGTTGGGTAGTTCAAGCCAAATGAAGGAGAGGAGGGAGTGGCAGTGGTGGGATGAGTATTTTGAATTGGTTGCAAATTTGCAGATCTTATGGTAGCAGCATTCAAGTTTGGAACATAAGCCAAGGTGGAGATTGGTAAACTGAGGGGCACCATACATAAGGGAAGGGAGCAGAAAGGTGGATGCTAGGGTCTGATGGGTAGAGGGGCTGAGGAAGCGGCTGTGTCTGTAGAGGAGGCCAATCTTTAGTTGGGTTGTTTTGATTGCGGAGTGGAGGTGGGTATCAAATTTTAGTTCTTCATCTATGATGATGCTGAGAAGCTTTGTCATGGGAACAATTTCAAAGAGGGTGTTGTTCTGGCTCTGTATATTGAAAGAGGTGTTGTCAATAATGGAGTTTTTGGAAGGGGAAAATAACATTAATTTGTTTTGTTGGCATTAAGAGCCAAGTGGTTGGACTGCATCCAGGATTCTGCTGTGG
This sequence comes from Protopterus annectens, assembly GCF_019279795.1. Classification (NCBI taxonomy): domain Eukaryota; kingdom Metazoa; phylum Chordata; order Ceratodontiformes; family Protopteridae; genus Protopterus; species Protopterus annectens. The sequence goes on from NC_056731.1 coordinate 839,088,910, forward strand.
AGAAGGCTAATTGGGTTTTTGGTAGGAGCTCATAGGGAGAGAAGGCTGAGCAGATGATTGTTGAGTCATCTGCATATTGGATGACAGACAATTCTGGAATGGAGTGGTGGAAGTTGTTAATGAATAGGTTAAAGAGTAGAGGGCCAAGAACAGAGCCGTGAGGGATGCCTGTGGATATAGGTAGGAAGGGGGAGGTTGAAGTTTTCCATTGGACAGCTTGTTGGCGGTTGGACAGGTAGCTGGAAAACCAGGCTATGGTGGTGGGAGAGAGATGTAGGGTGGAGAGTATAGATATGAGTAGGTTGTGAGAGATGGTGTCAAAGGCTTTTGACAGATCTAGGAATAGTGTAGATACAAATTTGCCTAAGTCACGCTCATGGTTGATGGTTTCCAGAAAGGAAAGAAGGACAGTCATGGTGCAGTGGCTGGGGCAGAAGCTATGTTGGGTAGGGGATAGGAGGTTGTTTTGAGTTAGGTGTGTCATGAGTTGTGCTTGGATGTTTTTCTCTAGAATTTTAGAAAGGGGGAAAGGATAGCAATAGGCCTGAAGTTGGTGGTTTCAAACTTTTTGCCACCTTTGTGGAGGGGGATGATGTAAGCATGGCACCAGATAGAGGGGACATATGATTCTTGAATTGATCTATTTATGAGAATTGAGATAGGATAGGCAATGCTATCTGCTGATTGTTTGAGGAAGGCAGGTGGGAAGTTGTCAGGTGCATTGTGACAGGGTTTGAGTTTGAGGAGAAGTCTTTTATAGTGGTTGTGTAAATGAGAATAAGGCAGAAGGGTCTGGAAGGGGGTAGTTGATTAGGGAGGAGGTTGTGGTGGCAGGGGCTGGGGCAGGAGGAGGGGGGTGGGAGGGAGGAGGATAGTTTGGCTATGCAGTCTATGAAGAATGAGTTGAAATGGGTGGCTGTGTCAAGGTCAGAGAGGGTGGGATTAAGGCAGGGGTTATCTTTACTACCAGGGTGCAAAATGGTTGATATGGAGTCCCAGAATTGTTGGTATTTGTTGAGTGCAAGGACTGGAGTTCGGAGTAGTGGGCTTTACGGTCTTTAGTTATAAGCTTTTTTGTGTAGTTTCTGAGTTGCTTAAATTCTAGGAGGGAGTTGGGGTTTTTATGTTTTTGATATTGTTTCTGTTTTTTGTCCCTATGTTGCATGGCAAGTTTAGTTTCATTTGATAACCATAGGCAGGGATTGGTTTTGTTGCATTTGGTTCGGGGGGGGGGGGGCTTGTTGGTTAAGGAAGATCAGGAATGAGTGGTTAAAATAGGATATGGCATCATCTATTCGAAGGGTATTTTGTGTGGACCAGTCAGTGAGCTTTAGGCATTGTGAGAAAGTTTGAGGGTTGAAAGAGAAGAGGTTGCGGGTTTGAATGTAATGGTGTTGTTTTTGCAGCAGAGATGGGAGCCGGTCGGCGAAGGCAGGTAAGTGATCACTGAGAGGATCTGGTATAATTCCTGCAGATGTGATAAGACTTGGGTGAGCTGTTAGGATCCAGTCAATGATGGCTCCAGAGGTACCATCTTTATTTGGTCTGGTTGGTGAATAAATTAGTTGGGAGAAATTGTACAGATTGATAGTGTGGGATGGGGCATCAGAGTTTAAAGTGGCCCAGTTGATGTTGGTGTCACCCAGGATGTAGGTTTCATTATTTA
>NC_056731.1:839095575-839188075 GCF_019279795.1 Protopterus annectens
AATCCTTCTCTTCTGTTGGCAATACACGGATGTGAGACACTTGCAGAACTCAGCCAATTGTTGGATGGATTTCATTATTCTTTGGCAACTGGTCCCACACTTCTTAACTTCTTTCTGCTAATCCACTTTCTAATCAAACTATTTAAATGGAGAAGGCAAAGCTGTCAACATCAGAAAGCTGAGTATGGATATTTTAGCTTGTTTTTGTTGAAGATGCAGGCATGCCATAATGGAACCATATTTACTTTTTAAGGTGGAGATATATATTCTAAATGTTGATGACACTGCTTTAGTTATGGAATTATTCCATAATATCTGTTTGATATCCACCTGGGTCGATCTGTATAGGAAGCAAGAGGACAAAATTGGCAACCCAATAAGGCCAGCTTGGCTGGACAGTTGTAAAAGTTTTGAACAATCATAAATAGGATGCACTGATACTTAACAAATAAGACACATCCGTATCTGTTACCTGTGCACCACAGTCTTAGCTTCCTACATGAGCCTGTATTTGTAGTGGAAATTTCTTGGAACTTGAGATAATGTTATTGAAGACAGAGACTATAATCTTCAAGGAATGATTTCTGCAATTTTCATTAACTGGACAGGTGTTATTGCTAAGTATTTGGTGATTTTAAATGGTTCAACATTAGCCAGTCTTTGGACTGAGCTCCCCATCAGTCTTGCTGACTCCATCAGTATGCCCTCCTGAGAAAGTCATAGTATGACTTGTTTTAAGAGTTGTCTCAGAGCTGTTGCAGTAGAATTGTTTATTCTATGTTATGTTGGGCTTATTGACTATTGATCGGAGTAGCTTAATTTCCCTTTCATACTGAAATTCTCCATAAACATTGCTGTGTCCTCATTTAGTTTAGTAAAGTGTTTTATACATTAGTCCCATATAACTACTGATGCTTGAGGAAGAGGAAGATGACCTTGATATTAAGTTTGGGCTTTATAATTCCCCTCCTGCAAATGTGGAATCCATGTTGGTATTGAGTTTTGTTGAACTGCTATATACTGTGCTTTCAGTAGCTTTACTAGTCTGCTTAGATTGTAATATAGTTTAAAGTTAGGAAGTTTCACACCTCCTTTTGCATATGACTTGATTGCTGACATTGGCTATGCCTGTGTCCCTGAAGAAATGACTTATAACTTTTTTATCTATGTGAATATCTAATTTTTAAAATTTAACTGATCATATTGAGTGAGAAGATTATTCTCGGATTGATATTTATTTTGACAATGGATATACAAGCCCAAAGAATGGAATGGAATTTCAGCTATCTGGCTAGATCTTTTTTGATCTGTTCCAGTATTCTTGCTATATGTTCAATTAGAAATAGTTTAGACTCGTGAGTATAAGTAATGCCTAAATACTTTTTGATTTTATGTGTGACTGAGATAGTATCCATCTTGAATGGATGAAGGAATTCAGAAAAATGTCCTGGTTATCACAGGACTGATTTATCTATGGTCAGCAAGTAGTTTGATCCAAAAAGTAACTGGTGATGGATGACATTAGAAGTGTAATTGAAAAAAGATGGGTTGTCCAGATATAGTAGAATATCACCCACAAATGCTGTGATGCTTACCCCCTTACCACCCCCCACACACTTTAAATGTAATTCTACTTATAAGACAGAGAGTGTTTCTGGATAAAGTAAAGAAGTAGTTTGAAGGATGATTTAAATAGATATGGTGAGAGTACACATCCTTGTCTTGTTCCTGATGTTACCTGTATGGGGCTCAATTAAACACTGTTGATTTCAAATTTGGCTAACACTGTCTTGTAGAAATTCACTGGAATTTGTGCAAACTAAGCAAAAGAATAAACAGTATATGCACCCTATTGAATGCCTTCATTGCATCCAGAGCATCCACTGCCTTCCTACTATCTTTCAAATGTTTATAATACACACATGGTAATTGTAAAATATAATACTATCATTTTGGATTTAGTGATAAGATGTAAACCTTGAACCTGTTCATCAGAAAAGCTATTATTTTTTTTATATCTGTATTAATTATGAATATCATGCTGGATTAGTGGGGGTAAGTAATGTGAATACTCTAACCTTTAAAGTAGTCATAACATTTAACCAGTGCATGGGCAACTTTTATTTATATAGTTTGTAAAAGGGTAATGAGAACTTTTCTAGCCCTGGCACCTTGTCTGTCTTCAGCACATCATTAACAATCAAGACTTCTTCTAGGTTCATCTTCTGATCCCTTTTCTATTTGATTACATCCATAAGTGCACGAACGTAAATCTTGACATGCATTCTGATCTCAACGGTATTAGTATTTAAGTTTATGTCCATATATGTTTTGTAAACTGAGTGAGTAATGACTGAGGATTCCCATGTGACTTGTTATCATCCTATGTTTGAAGTACACAAATTTTATGTTGGTCTACTTTGAGAATACACACTAGTAGTTTTGATGGTGTTTAGTCCCAGACCACAAACCTATGTAGTCAGAGGTGCTTGCCAGCCAAGAAGGCAGAGAAAAAAAGAGGATAATTTATCATAGCTTTGATAAATTATGATTAAGATCATAAGTATAAGGTCTTAGTATGCATTTATAAGTTAAGGTGAGAGTATATTTTAAGCATTTTTAAGGATTTATTTAAGGAATTGTTAAGCTTTAAGTTAAAATGATTAACTGAGTTATTGTAGAGATGATGTGATTAGTTGGCCATGCTCACATGATCTTACTCTAGTTTTATAAAAACTGAAAGACTGTTATAAATTATATTATGCATTGAAGAAGGATTTATATCTGAAAGCCTTACTGTAATAAAGTATTGGTGTTCTTGGAGTTGAAATTTTTTTCTTGCTATTCAGCTTTTATTTTCTAACTTCTGGTTTATCACTACATCAGACTTTGGTCTGATTTTCCAGAGACACACAGGGGATGCTCTGGGGATCTCACAGACTTCTCCTCAAGGATACTGCAACAGTTCCTGCATGTACTGTCGGCATGTGTGGATCAGTACATCACCTCTCACCTCAGGAGTTAGCCAGAACTATGTGTGCCTTTTATGGGGTGGCATATTCCCCTGAGGTACTCAGTGCAATATATTGCACCCGTGTTGCAATTAGGCCCCTTAAGGTCCACAGAGGGAGCGATATCACAATAAGAAGGACTACAATTCCATCATTTACCAGGTAGTGTGTGATGCATGGGGGTACATCACCAATGTCTCTGCCCAGCATCCTTGCAGAGCACATGATTCCCATATCTGGCACACTAGCTCACTCTACCACCTCTTCCTGCATGGTGGGATGTCCAGTGGTCATCTTGTTGGTAAGTGAAAAAATATTATTATTTTATATTGTATTTAACTCATTGACACATATGTGGTATGGAATGTTGCATCTCTTACAGCCTGTGCACATGTACCTCTCAACTTTCCAGATTATTGTAAAATGTCCAGATTTTTGTCTCATATTTTGACCTGTTGCTCATAAAATTTGTGTTTTTCTGGCAAATCATTGAGAGTTGAAGTCACTAAATAATGATGTACAGTTGAGTTTCAGACATATATCTTTAAGAAAATGCACACTAACAAAAATCCTGTTATTCTAGCAACTTTCTGAGTTTATAAGACCAATATTTAAAATGTGCCCCTGTTTTGGACCTCCCCCCCCCAGTTATTTTAGGATTTGTTTAGATTTCTTGTGCTAAGAACTTGAGAGGTATGCGCACACATTCTTGAATTCCAGAGCATTTTCTAAAAAATCAACTTAAAAAGCATAATATAATCAAACCTTTTCTATTTTGGGACATCCTAAGTTAATAGTTTTAGAGTCATTTTATTAATAAATATTTGACCTTTCTAATTCTACCTATTACAAGCTGGAAAGTCACTTAGTTAAAAAGTCAGACCCAAGAAAGGTCTGGATGCCATAAGGTACTATGGGTGTTAACTGGAAATATACAAAAAAGAAGCTATAGGCTTGAATGAGTTGAGTAGTTATTCATGGTAAAATGTATTGCTGAATACTAAACAACTACTTTTTTCTTTGTTTTGCCCCCCCCCCCCCGGTCTCTCTTTTTTCATTTTCTGGGAGATGCTGAATATCTGTTAGAATCGTGGCTCATGACACCAGTTAGAAATCCAAATAGAGCTGCAGAAGATACCTATAATGCATCCCTGTTCCAGACTTTATTGTCATCGAAAGAGTCGTCAGCTTCCTGAAGAGCCATTTCAGGTACTTGTTTGAGTCTGAGGGTGCCCTTCTGTATAACCAGGCTGCTGCATGTTGGATGTTAACTACACGTTGCATTCTGCATAACACGATCATGTGCTGGACTGGTAAAGCGACCCATGATGCCAATGCCACTGGGGCTCCCAGTTCCAGCCCCACTATGACTAATGATAACCAGCAGTAGTAAGACACCCCATGTTGCAGACTTGTAGATGGAATATGGCTGTGCCAGTAAAGAGGCAGCATCTTGTCTATAACTATGGGCCATGACATTCAGGTTAGTGTTTCCTTTGTTGTAAAAATCACATAGAGTATAACTAATGCGTGCAGTGATATCTGTGAGGTATGGTGCATGGTGCATGGTCTGCTGTCAGAGTATAACTGATGCATGCAGTGATATCTGTGGTCCGTGCTGTGTGGTGCACGGTCTGCTGTCAAGAGTATAATTGATGGATGCAGTGATATCTGTGGTCTGTGCTGTGTGGTGTATGGTCTGCTGTCAGAGTATAACTGATGCATGTAGTGTCATCTGTGGCCTGTGCTGTGTAGTTCATGGTCTGTGTTCACTGTTCATCTGACATTCCCTCTCATCTTAAAATATTTGTTTTTATTTCTTAACAGTTATGCATATTATTCTTCATAGAAGTCATACCTGAATGTTGACTCTTGTTCAGTGATGTTGAAAGATATCATATAAGTAATAATCACCTTTTTAACAGCTTTGCAAAATAAATTCTGTTGAAGTGGTGTACATAAGTGTACATAAGTATGAATGTACTGTATGTCCTAATTTGATTTAATTATTAAAACAGTTATTTCAATATTTGATTACTTCACGCATTGCATTTAAATTAAACATATTATATTGTTTTATATTTTGCAATTTATTATCAGATTAAAGTATGTTGTTTGCTGAGGTAATGCATATGACATTATTTTATTTTGTCATGCGCTATAATTATTGACTTCAAAGACAAGTAATATCATTTTTGAGGTGGTGAGGGTGAAGGATACTCATTTTAATTTGTAATTTTCTCATTACTGTGTTTCCATAAAATGTTCTGTACTAATACTTTAGTAGGTAACTGCCAGCTGTATGAATGTTAATGCACAGGCACTGGTGTTAATGACAATGCATAGGGCACTGGTGTTAATGACTGCAATGTCATGTTACATCACACATATTTCCTTCCACAATTCCTTGAGATTCTAAACAGTACTATTACAAGGATGTAATGCATAAAGTTGTAAAGTGTTCCAAACCCCTCCCCCATTTTTTTGTCATATGTTCTTTCCCTTCTAGTTTAATATTTCAACAGTCTTTATGAAGGTGAAATTGAAACTAACAAAATTGCCAGAGTTAATTCACAGTAGTTCAAGATCAAATTAGTCATACACTGATCTAACAGTGTTTCACGAACATGATTGGGACCTCAAATTATAGGTTCTTGTAGGTGTAGATGAACGCTGATGTGGCTTGCATAAAATCTGTTGTGATTGTCTCCCCTACCAGTTACATTACTTTCCTAAGAAACACTTAGACTCTCATGGGATCTGCCCAATGGGTCTGGACAGTACCCTGTTCTCTTTCCCTTGAGTCTGATAAATTCTAACTAGTGTACAAATGGAGGCAGCCATGGATGCTTAGTGTGAAACTACCATACTAACCATTAGTATAATCGTGGCATTATCCATACTCTGCCATTTTGAGGAAGTGCTGGAAATCTTCATGCCATACCTCTCAGCTTCTTAGCACCAGAAATATGGACAATGCCAAACAAAATGGGGGACAAAGGCCCAAAAATAGGGACAGATTTTAAATATTGCTCTTATAAACTTAGAAATTGCAAAAGTAACATCATTTGTTTTAGTATGCATTTTTCCGATGGAAATGAAGTCTGAAACTCAAATTATGTTAGCATTTAGTGACTTCAATCCTCAGTTATTTTTCAGAAAACCACAGATTTTATGAGAAACAGACCAAAAAATATGAGTCAAAAATCTGGACATTCTGTGAAAATCAGGACAGTTGAGAGGTATAATTTCCAGCTGACTCTCTGTAGCAGTGCTCTGGGCACTACCAACATCATGTTGTGTACATTCGTGATTCTTTGTGTACCTTTGGTAAATGTCAGAACCTGCCTTTCCTATGTAAAGGTGTCACTGTGGACACTGTTACCTCTGAATTCCTGCCATCATCGTCAAAACGTTTATCTCAGTTTGGAGATACTGGTGTAGAGCAGCCATTCTGCTGCTGATGTTCTCCAAATTCATTGGTATGGTAAAACTTTGATTTTGATATTGACCCTAACATGCATACAATATTAGTAAAAGCAGCATCTCCTTAATTTAACTCAATACTTTCACCTTTTTTGTAAGTACATCTTCTTAAATTGCAATAATTTTGTTATTATTTTCTTACTTACGAAGTCTGCAGTTTCCTAAGACATTTGCCACCTAACTTGAATAATGATAAGATAATATGGTGGTATTCAACTTTTCTGCATAACATCAGGTCTATTTACATGTTTTCTATGCTAATTAGAGTCCTTTACATTCATCTCTATGAACTGCAGTAATATGTGAATATGCATGGCCACTTTTGGGGTTATATCACTCTAGGATACTCATACATATGGACTGAGACCCCTGTGAATATGCTGCAGACTGTGGCAGAGTCTACAGCCATCCACATTGCATCCATACCTTCTCTAGCATGCAGCAGCAGCATGTGGATATGCTCAGTTATGCTGAAATGCAAAAATAATCAGAGAAAAAAATGTAGTCTTATGCATTACAGTTAGCACAGTACAATATAATCTCTTCCCATCTAATCTCCTCTGACACACCTTGTCACGTCTACCCAGTAAAAAGTTTATTAAAATTCCTCATCAAGCATATAGGTTGATATACTTATGCAATCCCTCCAAAAAATAAATAAATAGAGTATATCCATGATGCTACAAAGAAGATGGAAAGTATAACATTCAGATGTTATACTTCCAAAAAGATAGCTAAGGCAATGTAGACAAACACTGGCAATTATAAGTATTATATAATGGAAATGATTTTTGCATTTTTATGCACAATATAAGTAAATTAGAATGTATTCCTTTACAAAATGTCTGTGACAAAGCATTTTTGGAAACTCAAACTTGCCAATAATAAGAAAACCTGCTGTAATGTCCCTGCTGGTTATCTGCGTTTGGTTAAAGTAATGCAACACTCCAGACAGAGTGGCTCTAAAACCTTGAACCACAACCCTGCTTGTACTTTCTTCATTCTGGTACTGGTGGCTGCACCTATAAGGCATGAAGCCATGCTCCAACTTGGTCAGATAAAGAAACCAAAATAATTCTCTACCTTTTTAAGGAGTCATAGCTGGAAAAGATGTAGACATACACTAGAGAATCTGATTGGAAAAACGTTGCTATCTTGCAGGAGTTGTGTAAACACCTGGGAACTTTGACAGGGATCATAAGCTCCAGCCAGCAGTGGTGTCACAGGTAACATGACCTGAAGAAGTACAGGTTGGGCCAGCTGGCTGAGTGGTTGGAGCATGTAGAGACATGAAGGCCAAAGTTCGATAGTAAATATAATTTTTTTTGGGGGGGGTTAACATAGGTAAATCATATAACAACATTGCATAATTTAAGGTATTAGCTAGAAGAAATGTGTACCTGCAAAAATGTATCTGTAAGGTGATTATAATAATTGAAAATAAAGCATACACATATCTTTATTATGCTTATGTGATAATAAATAAAATGTAAAATATGTATGAGTAAAACAATAATCTGTGTATATATGTCTGAAAAATACAGGTATACATCTGCATAAGTACTCTTAACAACTTATTTTTCATGACTTTAGACAGAAAGAAAAACATGTTTGCATTTCTATACTTTCATTTCACATTGCATTACCTTAGGTAGTGGCTAAATTACATGTAGAATATTTGTGTTGGCCAGGAATTATTTCAAAATATATTAATTGTATAGGAAACTGCTGTTTTGCAGAATTGTAAGTGCACATACAAGATGGCTGAAGTCAGCTAGGCGCCACACACTAGACAGACTGGAAGTCGAGGTAAGGATGGAGGGGGGTTGCTACTCAATGAGGTGAATGCCCAGCACATACTTTACTGAAAAATAAAATTATTTAACTCTGTATTACTTCTGCAAACATTTTTAAATCATCACCATTCATGCTTAGCATTGTTCAGGAAGAAAATTATCAAGCATACATTTTCGAACAACTTAGGAAATGAAAACTTCCATAACTTGCTACACTGATCTGTATGCCTGCACATTCGTACTGAACCTAATTTAGAGACTGTTACATGCAAAGCAGAAGTGCTTTTAAGAAAACATTCCACCAAAACTATCTACTTTGCTATATTAGTGACAGTAATGGAAGGATTACTAAAGTACGACAATTAAGATAGTATTATGCATTGAGCAAATACATGGGTAAGCAAATAATGCAATGATTTAGAAACAATAATGGTAAAGCTATAGGTAAGTGGCAAAAAATGTGAAATACAGGTAAACAAGAATTGCCTTATTTCTTTTCTATACAGCTAAGGCAGATGTCTTGTATAACAGGCAGCAGCTGGAGTGGCTGACTGAGTCCCTCATAAACTTCAAAAAATTATTATGCAGTAATTCTATGTTTAACTGATTTAAAAAAAAAAATATATATATATATATATATATATATATATATATATATATATATATATATAAAATGAAACAATGAATAGTAAGTCATACAGAATTATCTGAAGCAGAAGAGTGCTTTCAAAAGATTACTGCAAGCAAGATGGAGAGATATATCTATATTTAAGTGCAGTACTTCTGTCTTTAACTGATTTTATTACTGTATATAAAGAAATTACTGATAGATCACAATAACTGGAGGAATAGTTTGCACACACTGTATTATTGCAAGCAAGAGTGAGACAGATTTCAATGTGGACTACAACTGTTAGATGAGATATATAAGTATCCTGTTTTTTATTATTTATACAGATTATTGTTTCTAGCAATTTATATATAGCACTTTTATTTTAGTGCACTTTAGTTTTTGAGTGTATTTTATAGCTATTTACTAATCTGCACGGGTAACTGATTTGTTTGCAGTTAAAAGCATTCTGTATCTTTACAAATCTTTATCTGTTTAAAAACTTTCATTTTATGGCTTTCTCTAGTGCTTACTGTCTGTAGGCTATTTTTTTGCCCCTACCCTCCCTCCCAGTTGGTGTCTTGCAGTTATACTTGGTGGCTTTGCAGTGGCCCACCCCTACTGTAAATCTGATCTGGGACACTCCTCCCAGTCTAGTGTCATTAGCTCATTCTACCTAATACAGATAGAACATTTGAAAAGGCCTTCTGTTTCTCCTTTTTCCCTTTCAAAAAAAAAATGTTTTTTTTTGCCTGAATCTCCTTGTCTTCTGACTGTGCTTCTCAAACATTTTGGAAATATAGAGTATATTTCAGAGCATTCATTATAACTGTAATTGCCTTAATATTGCTACAACTCAAGTGCTCTAGGTTGCACTGCATCTGAAGTGTTTGTATGTTTTATCTGCTTTTCTGTATATAGAGACTTCTCTGTATATATAGACTAGCTACTTATTCTGCTGTGTTACTTCCTCTTAAATCGTTTTTCAGTTGTGCACTTGCCTTGCTAGATTTAAAAAAAAATTTAAATTGCTAATTTTGTAGAGTTTTAATTGCATTTACTGTCTAGGACTACACACTCAAGTGTGTTAGCCTTTTCTGTGTTTATTTACTGTATTATTGCATTGTTTAGCCTGTTTCTGCAAAAAAAAAAAAAATACTATCTTGTTTGCTCGTTTCCCACCCTTTCTAGCCAGTACATATCCAAAGCTTTGCTTGTCTCAGGACTTTATTTTCTGTGCTCAGAGCTCTCCAGACCTTGCATTGGTAGAGGTAAGTCCTACTGCCTACCAGTGGGACTGGTGAGCATTGTACTGCCTATGTAACTGTAGAGGAGTGGTTTCCAGCTCTGAAATTGTAATTTTACTAGCATCTTGGGCTGAATTCTATCTCTTTTAACTTTCTGGCTTAAAAATGCGTGTGTTTGCACATTTTTCACATTGTGCAGCACTGTGAGGCTACAGTTAAACTATTCCAGGTGCCAGAAAGTCTGCTCTTCAAATTTTCCCTTAAAACTAGCTGGTTTCTGAGTAGTAGCACTAAAATCTGAACTCCTGTGACTAGCACTTGCTCTAGAACCTGCTGGAAAGCACTAGGAAGCCTGAAACAGATACAAGCACTCAGCTCTCCTTGTCAATAAGGAGAAATTAATCATAGGCACTAAACAGCCTATAATTGCAAAGTACCTTGCAAATGTAAGGGAAAACAGCTCTTAAACTTTACATAAAAGCACCTAAACAGGCATGTCCAAGGGTCAGCTTCCGGTGATTTCTCCTGCCCACCTGGCGAATCTGGGCATACTGGGGCAATGCGGCAACTGCCTTATGTACACAGACAATCCTCTCCTCCTACCACCCAACACTACAACCTGCGAGAGATGCACTTACATAGCCAAACTGGAAGCAAAGCTCTATCCGGCCAAGATTGTGCTAGACAGTCAAGTGGAGAAGGTTAACACCTGCATCACACCTCAAGCAACTCATAGCCCTTCAAAACCCACACCATCAACACCCACACATAGCAACACTAAACCCACATATGCAGAGGCCCTTAACATTAACCTGCCCAAGCAACACGGACCTCTGAAGCCGAAATGCAAACACCAGTCACAACCAAAGTGACACATAGCTCACAACACCAGTGTGCCACCCAACAACAGCCCCTAAGGCAAGACAGTGTACCCAACACTTTAGTCATAGGTGACTCTATAGTCAGGCACACTGATGTCCCACTCACCAGACTGACAAGAAGAAAATTACAGTCAGCTGCCTGTCGGGTGCCAGGATCCGCCACATAACGCATGGACTCAAGTCACTCCACAACAAGTACAAATAAGACTCTGTCATTGTCCATGCTGAAGTGAATGACTTGAGAAGTACCTCCCTGGACTACATGAAAAAAGATATGGAAGAGCTCTTGGATCATGTGACCCAGGCAGGTATGACCCTAGCCCTGAGTAGCATCCTGCCTTCACCCAGAATGATACCACAGTATAAGGACAAAATGATTGACTTCAACAATTGGCTAAGCTTCTGGTGTCATTCAAAGGGGATCCAGTATTTGTTTGCCTGGGACGACATGATCGATAAACCACGATGCTTTTCACCTGTCACCCCCATTCAGGTTACTGGCTAAAGCTCTTGCCACCCCCATAGTGCCTTTTTTAGGCAAGGTTCAAAGGATAAAACCACCACCGTTAACAGATAGAAGCAGGCAAAATCTGAAGGTAATGCTACTCAATGCTAGAAGTCTAAACCTCAAAATGCACTCTCTCGAGGCACTCCTAAAAATGGAGAACATCGATATCTGTGCAGTAACTGAGACCTGGTTCAAGGCTCCAGAGAGCACCCCTGCAATACCAGGCTACAATTCTTACCACACTTTTCGACCACAAAACCAGGACCAAAACACTAAAGGTGGAGGAGTGTCCATATTCACCAAGGATATTCACACCTCCAGGCTAGTTGCCCAACGCAATGCATCTGAAATTCTCCAGGTGCAACTAACATTAGGTAAGACTGCAATCCAAATTGTAGCTTGCTAGAGATCCCCAACCATGCCCCAAGATTCTCACTACACCTTTCTAAACATACTGAAAAATATTAAGATACAACCAAACACCCTAATACTGGGTGATTTCAACTACCCTGCCATTAATTGGGAAAACTACTCAGGTACCAACTCCTTTTCCCAACGGTTCTTGGAATTCATAAATTCCAATGCCCTAATCCATTGTCCCACCAGGAGCTCCAATATCCTAGACCTGGTCATTACCAACATGGGAGATAGATGCTCCACACCAGTGCTCACCCCCTCATTGGTCAGGTCTGACCATAAGCAAATCACCCTTGACATCCACATCCCACCCCCACCCCCCCAGTAAGGAAACCTCCTTAAAAAACTTCTCCAAAGCCAACTTCAAGCTACTGAAGTCAGAAGTGACAAACTTCACAACACCCATGCAGACGGGATCTGGAAGTTCGACTGCAGAATCCTACACTAAGGCACTGTACGAGCACATTCACTTGTGCATGAATCATGCCATCCCAAATAGAACTAAGATGCTCTTCTCCAAAAAAAGGAAGCCAATCTGGTGGTCCCCTGCTATAAACAAACTATACAACAGAAGGAAGAAACTGTTGCAAAAAAGAGGAAAATCCCAGAATGCAAAAAACTCCCTCACCAGCCTCAGTAAGAAGCTGAGATCCCTCATAAAATCCTCAAAAGCTAGTTACGAAAATAAAATTGCCAAAGATTCCAAAGACAACCACAAGGCATTCTATAGTTATGTCAAGAATCTAAATGGCAATGCTCAAATCTGCTCTGAGTTACAACAGAATGGCATTAAATATATTGATCCCAAGGATATTGCCAAAATCCTGTCAGATCAATTTAGTGCCAACTTCACCCCACTCTCACCACCTAAAGGGCCCATCTCAATACCAAAAGATTGCCAAATTCCGATAATCACGGCCACACAGGTAGAAACCTCGCTCTCCAAAGCTAAGAATACAGCATCCATGGGACCAGATGACATCCCAGGCTATGTACTACATGAACTACAAAATGAACTGGCACCTCACCTAAGTGCCATGTTTAATCATAGCCTCACCTCAGGCTTCGTGCCCACTGAGTGGCGCACAGCTACAGTTATCCCGCTCCTCAAGGGAGGATCCACCTTGGATCCTGGGAACTACCATCCCATCAGTCTGACAAGCCTGATTTTCAAGGGCATGGAACACATTATCATGAAACTTATAAACAAAGACATTGGCAACCTTCAAACACTGGACCCCACCCAGTTTGGGTATGTGAAGGGCCGATCTTGTCACCTGAATCTGATTGACTTCTTTGAATCAGTCTCAAGAGCTGTGGACGAGGGTAAGGCAGTCCACACAGCCTATCTGGACCTTGCCAAGGCTTTTGACACCATCCCCCACTCTGGAATCATAGATAAACTTACTAAGCTGGGCATAAATCCCTACGTCACTCGATGGGTTGCTAACTGGCTTGCTGACAGAACCCAGACAGTAAAAGTAGCCGACTCCAAATCCAGCTCCAGACAAGTGACAAGTGGAGTACCTCAGGGTTCAGTCCTGGGACCACTCTTGTTTGGCATCTACTTCTCTGAAGTACAGGCCAACACTAAGGGACTCTGGCTAACACAGTTTGCAGATGACTGCAAACTGGGAGCCATTATTGAATCCCCAAATGATGTGGATATTCTACAAAAGGGCCTTACAGAAACAGATGCCTGGTGCCAGAGCCATGGGCTCAAGCTTAATGCCAAGAAATATATAGTTATCCCCTTTGGAAAAAAACATGTACCCATGAATTACCACATAGGTGGCAGGACACTAAACATCAAAAGTGTGATGAGAGACTTAGGGACACAGGTGGACAATGGTCTCACTTTCGATAACCACATTGCCGCAACAGTCAGAAAATCCTTCTATGTGGCACACCTCATCACTAAGGGCTTTTCATCCAGAAAAAAGGTGGTCATTGTTCCACTGTACTCATCCCTCATTAGACCCATTCTAGAGTATAATGCCCCGTTTGGTATGTACCTCACAAGACATCTGCAACAGCTGGAAAGGCCACAGAAATACCTCACTAAAAGAATCACAGGCCTAAAGCAGATGCCATATACTGGCCATCTAAAAAAACTCCAGCTATACTTGGTGGCATATCGTCTACTCAGAGGCGATCTCTGCTTAACATACAAGGCCATGTCAAACCCTGAGCTGTTGGACGTGCTCCACTTAAAGAAATCCCAATCCCTCAGAGCCATATGCTCCAGGGATCTAAACCTTGTCATCACAATGAACAAGATATGCTGGAGGGATAGGTTCCTGACCCAGAGACTCCCCATACTCTGGAATAGACTGCCCATACATATCAAGCAGAGCGCCTCATTGGACCTCTTCAAAAGGAACCTTGATGATTGGATGGGAGATAGGAAATTCACCCCAGGGATCATGTCAGTCGCCCTGCTGGACAGGGGCCTGCAGAAGTAAATATTGTGGGAAGAAATATCCAGGGAATTGTTATGGCTAGGCTTGCATAGGCCCTAGGGCCGATAGCCTAGTACCAACCTATGAACTATGAACCTATAGAAGTAAAGAAACTAATGTCACTAAAAGAAGTATATAAGCAAATTACTGATCTATATTAGTACCTGATATAAGTGCAGTATTTATCCCTGTCATTGGTTTTATACACTGTGATTATTCATGACAGGTGTTCTTCATGCAGTATTGGAAACAAATGCATACCTGGCAAAAAACTGATCATTAAGTTTGTGAAGTAGACTGCAACATTTAAACCCAAGCATTACATGATATTACACACTGTCCTGCCAAATAAGCATAAGCATTTCACATAACATTTCACCCCAAAATTATCTATAAGCACTCCCCATAACATTTCATCCCAAACTTAGCACAATCACATCCCATACACTTTCAAATTTCAAATAAAAATATGAATAAACACTTCCCATACATTCTCCACTTTACTTCAACAAAGAATTATAAAAATGGAAATGATTTAAAGTATGAAATTTAATACAGTATAACAAGATGTTTGATTGTACTGAGTTTATTTCTCTTTTGCCTGTCTTTTTCCCTTTCCTTTTTCCTCTGTTTTTATTTTATTTATGTTTTGATTTCTCCTTTATTATTTCATTAGTCTCCCATTTATGTTCATTTTTTCTGCGCTTCTAAATCCCTTGTAATGATCCAGGCATGTACCTCTAAGGTTAGAAAATTGCTCCCCTATGCCCACCCATGGACATTCTCTCAAGGCTGGGGTGGTGGCACTAGTCCTGCAGCTACCCTGGCATGTGGCAGCCTGGAAGGCCTCACAGAATGGGCGCCTTGGAACTTGTTTGAGGAAATGCTAGAAAAGGTATTTATTTACAGGATTCAGTCAGTTGAGGCTTTACAATAGCATGCAGAAGACACACCATCCAAGCTGGTGCTGACCACTGCACCACCACAGGCCTCAACCCCTCAATATCAGGGTCCTCCGCTACCCTGCCATCTTGCAGTAGGAATGTTTGAGGCTCTGGAGGCTGGGATTCCTGCAGGTGCTTTAGCCCTTCTTCCCTTACTCTTTCTCCTACAACTTCTTACCTATTTCCCATCCACACTACCCTCTCAAATAAAAACATTTGGAAAAAAATAGGGATGTCTATCCCTGACAAAAACATTTTGCCCTTCCTCTCCCACCTCCTCCAGCAAAACCTTCTTTATATTCTTCTTCTGTCTTCCCCTCTTTGCTGTGTCTCCCCTTTTTCAGTCTTTCTTATCTCCCCCTTTCTATTCTTTAATGAAACTATCTAGGTGTCCACATAAGGATACTCCCATATAAAATATGTTAAACACCTTTACTTTTTTTTTTTAATATCACTAATAAAAGCTGCACAGTCCACGGCTTGCCTCGGGTATTTTAAACATGACTGCAGATATATAATAATGACTACGAAGTAATACAAAGCTTACAGTTTTCATGTAGTCCTTCATAACTACTTAATCCTTGACCTTAGATACTTTAAACTTTTGGCCTATGTAGGAGTATTTTTGTAAACACCTTCACTTTTCCTTATTCATTGCAAATGTGCTACATTTAACTAATTTACATTTGAGCATAGAGGAGCTTTCTGCTCATAGCCGTTATGTACTTACAAACGGCTGAAGCATAAATACCACCCCCTAGGCAACAATTACTGGCACAATTCCATTTTCACTCTTGAGTGCAGAATGTGCACTTTACCGACACTGTACACTAGAGGGATATATGTTAACTACAGAAAGTCTCATCCAGTGGCCTAGTATTTCTAGATCAGTTTATAGAAGTACCAATATATAAGTGTACTCAGAAAATATCAGAGTATAATAACACAGTGCTACAGCAGATTAGAACTTTGAACATTTTTGTAGCAGAATTCAATGTGTCTGTCACTGAGTGACATCATGAACATATAGCTGTGTTTAATGTGATAGTGTTAGTTGTATAGGCCTTACTTTTAGAGTTAGTAATGACTTCTGAAGCATGAAATGGAACTTTCATTAGCAATCACTAGTTTGAGAAGATAACTTTTGAGACAGTTCTGGAAGTTTCTTTTTGTCCTGTTATTTGGAAAGCATCTTAATTTGATGCATATATCAGTCTGTCCATGTTTGTTTCAAAAACAGTCTAAACTTATTGAGTTTATATCAACCATATCCATTTAGTTGATTGCTTATTCTCCCTTGTCAGGACTGCTTTTCCTGAAAATTGAAAACTAATAAAGTCAGAAGCTAACAAAAACATGAGGCATCATTATTTAGATGAGAAAGACAATGACATGCCAATGTCAGGCATAGTATCAAATCTGATACAAACACTAGCAGACAGTCTTTTCTAAGTCATGTTTTTAGTTTATATCAAGCAGCGTTTGCACTGTTTGATACTCATCTACAGGAGCAAATGATTTAAGCAGCAGACATGAAGTATATCATGAAAATAATTATTCTGTAAATGAGAAATAATGATAATGTGGATTGATATGAACTTTTTTTGTAAGTTTTTATTTTCAGCAAGGGGCTCAGATGATCCTACCGACTATTATAACTCAACAAGAGACTAACACATTTGTAAGTCTCCATATAGTGATCAATGTCAGTGCAGACAAATATGTTTGAAAAAAAATATACACAAAATGAGCAGCAAATTTAACTAAAAACTTTGAAGAGGTAACATAAAGCTATTTAAATTCTCAGATACAGGTTAAAGCAAAGAAATGTCACACATACAGACTTAGTCCTGTGTAGTCTGCAGATTCATTTCAAGCTAACTCCAGTGAACATTATTTCTTTCCATGTATCTAGCAGTTATGAGCAGTCAAAACATGACTTTATTAATACACACTGTTGGCTTTAAGGCTGCAGGTTTACTTTCAGGCAACAATTGGCTGTTGGAATGACAATATGCGTATTAATTTTAAAACATGGCATTTAGCTGAAAACAAGACATTTAGCAGAAAACCTACTAGGGATGGTTATAGATCTAAAATAGGATTATAGTTTGGTGTAAGTAATCTTTTGCCATGCCATCCTAAAAGAAGATATTCTGGCATTAAAATATTACTAGATCTGCAAGTATCTGATGCGCGTGCTAAGAATGCTTTGTCTCAGGGCTTTCATGGTGGTGCTGTCACAAGTGAAAGTGACACTCTTGTCATTCTAAGAGTCTTCTGTGAAATGTAGCATCAAAGTATATTTTGATTAAAGCTCTTTGCCATTTTGAGCATATGTAATGTTGGAGAAATATACTTTGTGATTTAACCTAGCAGGAAAAGCAAAGACGAGGTAAGTAAGTAACATGAAGTGCGATGTCTGTTAAGTGCATTTGAATTCAGTATGGCTAGCACATAGCAGGTATTAGAGGGCCTTAACTCCAAATCATCAGACTCACAAGACAATGTTGGGAAGAAAGCACCCTGAATTGATCTCAATATTACCTTTTTTAACATGATTAACAATAAAACTCACAACTTGCTAATTCCAAAGCAAATGCCAAAGAATGTGAAGTGCAGATGAAGGAGACTATGAATTCATATGCATATGTTATTGAAGAATTACAGAAACAAAATGTCCTGAATTATAAGAAGAAGTGATGTGAATTTGCTTAATTGATTTGCAAATAGCAGGGAAAGCAAGTAGATCTGAAAGACAAAATATGTAGAAAAAACACATCTGAATTATTGGTATTCTAGAAAGATATGACTATGTGTCACATGCACAACAAAATTGGCAAATTGAACTGTTTATCATGTTGGACAAATGAAGGCAGTGCAGTTTTATAGACTTTGCAATGGATGCTAGTAAGAATATTAAACAACACTGGACATTCTGGGAAGGTTTCAATCTTATGAGCTTAAACAGCAAATGTTACTTTTGATGTAGAGGGGGAGAGAGTAGAATCTGTAAAGATAATGATATAAGAATTTTTTTATGCTATTTCTTATAAACAAGGAGACTGAAAACTCGGTTTCTGGTTATTGTAAAAGTGACAAAGCTTAAATTTTAGTTGTATTACTCAATAGTACTTTGAGTGACATTTTTTTCTGACTGGATTTAAGGCACTTTAAGTTGATTTACAAGATGAGTAAGACGTATGTAGAGGTGAGCAATATGCAGCTACTGAGGAGGAAACTAAGAGTCAAGAATTTGTGGCTTGCAGTTGTGAATAAATTCAAACAATTTAGTGAATTAGTACAACATGAGAATGTATGACTTTTAGAGCACATGTACTGCAGAAACAGTTTACCATGAGCAGCACAGATTAAAATACTTTGTAAATGAAGAACAAGTGACCTAATGTATGCGGGGAAGTGCTGTTTTTATAGGTTTGCTATCATATACCTGAAATGTACTCGGTCAACTGTTTACATGGTCAACCGAGATTGTGCGAAATTCACAATGTCGAACACCGGAATTGCCGAAATACATGTCGACTGCTACCTAGGGATGGGTTTAACATGGGTCGAGATAGGGGTAGATGTGTATTTTGGCAATATCAGTGTTCGACATTGCCTACGGTCGACATTCCGATTTTCGAACAAAGTGGCGTCGACCGACTTCACTTTGAATAAATGATACTAAACCGTTTTTATCTTTCTCAATGAATGGCCTGAACCTGCAAATGACATTATTTGTACTTGCTTCTAGTGTTTAACCATGTATACATTCTTTGCAGGTTGTCTTATATATACAGTATATATGCCTCTCTACGGGGGAGGGTATTATCCTTTTCCCCCTCCTCAGGAAATTTTTTGTACAGATATCATGCATGTTGACTGTCATACAACACGAGGAGGAAGCTCTCACAGTGCTTGACTTTAGTTGGCACCTCGCAAAAAGGAAGTTTCAGGTAGTCGATGTAGTATTATTTAAATATTTGAATTATGATTATAGGATACTGGATAGGGTGGTGTTTAGGGTGGGGTTTATTGAGATGCCTTGTAATTTTTTAGAGTCGCTGATGATTGTGTGGAGCTTGTCTGTAGTGTTCGATGCATCTGTCATTTGCTTTTTCTGAATCTGATGTTTATGCTTCTGTTACTTTAACACAAGAAATGTTTTCAAATGTCATTGTACAGAGTTTTATGGGTATGTCAGGCAAAGTAACCTGTTCAGCTAGGTAGCTGATTTGTAATTAATGTATTGATTTGCACTGAAGAAGCAACAAATATTTAATAAGGCCTAGTAAACTGTCTATAATTTATATGAATGTAAAGTTATTAACTTCAGGAATTACCCTCATTCATTTATTGATTTGTTGATTGATGACACTGGCTGCTGTGGAAGAATGATGCCTACTAGGGTGCCACTAACATGGCAATCTGCACATCCCACTTGGGGCTACTGAATCAGAGTTTGGAGAGATGATGCAGATCATTATAGCATTCTAGAAGGGAACTGAAATGTATATGGGGAGACAGAATAGAGCTTGAGACTGAACTCCCCTTTGTCCCTCATATGGGGAAGTATATATCTGCTTAAAATAAAGTCACAGGGCTTATCACAATTTCAGACATTACATTAATTTCTGCGCAGTATACATATTACTGTAGTAAATATAAATGAAGATCATGGAGCGATAAAATATATACAATATATATATATATATATATATATATATATGTATACACACATATATATTTTTTTTAGGGATCAAGACTTCTTCTACAACTTCACCGGAATGGTTTGGAGGGACAGTTATGCAGAGGATACCACTGCTGTGTAACAAACAGACTCCCCATCAACATAAAATAAAGTTCATCCCTTCCCATATTCAAGATATATGGATGGGAAACAGAAAATTTACACCGGGACTGCCCCCTGAACTACTAATGCACAGAGACAGCTCCTCAATGCTTTATCATATGCAAGGGTCCCCTGAAATTATCTATGGTATAACACAAGTTATTCTCATTAGGGGGTAATATATAGTTATCAACCATGGGATGGGAAAGGCCAATCTATAACCAACAAACTGTAATAAACAGACCTATTAACACAGCTGGAAGACTCAAGGCAGTAGAATGATAACATTTTATTAGAAATAGATAAGCGCTTTCACGCCTGTTCAGGGCTTGGTCAGACCATACTCAAGCAACAAATAAAAACATTTAAGTAGTCATTCAGTAAACCAATGCACATGATATTAATATAGGCTTTAAAGGAGTAGCTTCATTTAAACCCATCCCCTTATCAGCTTGCAGTTCTAAAATCTACTTAGTTGTGTCAGTAATAGATGAGATATACTGATTATTACTGACTTGGAATTTTGAGAAAGTCAGACTTCAAAGTAAATGCCACGACAGACATACTTATTTAAATGATTACTTTGGAAATCCTATATGGAAACTATTAGAGCCTGACATAAGTTATAAGAGGGAATGACTTTTGGGCTTGATAAAACACCTTTTGGTATTTAATATACTTTCATTTGTAAGCACTGAAAATGTGATTAAAATCCTTGCTGCTATAAAACTGAAAGTGATCATCAAGATGTAATGTATTAAAGCATAGAGCATTTAGAAATTTAGGAGGAATAGATGCTCAGCTAGAATAATTTGTCAACAACATAACTAAGACATGGTAAAGAGGGTGGATACCCCGGACTAAACTTTTAGGGAACACTATCGGCAGTGCTGTAGTTACCCATCAGGTGAGTGCAGTACCAGAACTCATTTATGTATCTGAAGCTGGTATTAAAGTATCTTAAATTAATGTTAGTTTACTAGCTTTGTGTCTTAGTAACTTGTTTAAGCACTTTGCCATAGCTGAGAGGCTGTTTTTCTATTTTTTAGACTTGTTTTCTTTCATTTTTTCATGCATCTTCAAGTGATTTGGGTACAAGACCACTGTTCCTGGCAGGCAAGTTATGGAAATGAGCTACAGAGCTGTGGAACAAACCTTATCTGGCAGGATTGTCAGAAAGGTATAGCCTAGTAACTTATGTTAGGTTCTGGAGATACACTTCCAGAAAGCTCTGAACCTACCTGCTTACCAGCCTTTCATGATTGAAATAATTAATTCCCAGCTGCTACAAACATGACGTCTCGGCAGTTCATATTTAAGTTTCTCAGTTATGCAAACAAAGAATGCATTCTGCATTAGGCATCAGAGGCTCACCAGTTTGTTATGAACATCATTCAAATATGTCTTTTTCACAACTTTCCACACTGTACAGTGTGATGCTTTGAAGGGAATCATTCACCACAGCGCAGATTTTTGTCATAAAGACAAAATCCCATGATTTTACCTGTCTGAGCAGTTTCTACAAAATCACCTGCTCTCTGTCAATGTCAATAATTATTCCTTGATGAATAAGGTAACACAGACAGACCCTGTGTGTTGACAGACTGTGAATCTTCACTTGTTGTGGACCAAACTATGGTTCCTACTCCTCTATTTAAATATGTTGCTGTACTAAACTGAGCAATAAATGAAGATATTCAGAATTTTGCTTCAAAAAGCTCACTGTCTTCAAGTCCTCCTGATAGCCCAGAGGAGAGGGTAAGTAAGCCATTGGCTAGGCCACCTGCTAAAACTTTGTTCTATGAATCATTCTTGCCAGATGAAAACATTTTGGACCACTGGACAAAAATGAGAACCAACTCCTCACTTTCCTCTAGATCACTTTTTAAAAACAGACTGAAACTTTTCCTGAGAACACACTGGTTATGACCCTGTACTAAACCTGACTAATCATCTTTCTCTTCAAACTAGGCACTGCCTACCCTATACTTCTCAATAACAAGTTTTATATTCCTTATTAACCACAATACCATTTCCTATACATAGCCTTTTTTTATCATCTGTGCTTACTTATAGTATGACAACTCTTTATTAATATAATTATACAATAGGCTGCCTTTTTTGTCATATTATGTGTTCTACCTGCAATTTGTATTGTACCTGCATTTTGCACTGTGAAGTATTCTGCACTCTTTGATAAAACTGTGTTAACCTGTTATGTTTGTTGTAAATATATATGTTTTTGTTATTTCTTTTATTTATCCACGGAGCTTATATCCCTGGGTTATATTATATATTCTACCTGCATTTTTCACTGTGAGGTATTCTGCCCTCTTTGATAATCCTGTGTTAACCTGTAATGTTCATTGTAAATATAAATGTTTTTATTTGTTTTTTTTTTTTCCACGGAGCTTATCTCCCGGGCCTCTACTGAAAATGGACATGTATCCAGTTAGACTAGCCGGTCAACAAATGTAAAATAAATAAATAAATAACTTCTTCTTGGGGACTTACTGGACAGTCTCTCATTGGTGTAGATGGACACAAATAACTCTCTTAAAGGCATTGAACCCAATCCAAAGGTAAGAAAAGAGCTAAAGGATGGAAGCCCAGGAGAGGCTTTGATGTTAGGACATCAAAGGTTAATGTAAACTATGATGCTGTAGGTGGTGCGTAAGTAGTGCTGTTGTTATGCAAGGGCCAAAAAACATTTAAATATTGGCTTAGGTCTTTTTGGCTAACAGGGGATGGTAATTTGCAGCCTTTAGTGCACTTACTCATTGCTATAGATTCTGATTATACTTGAAGAGAAAGCTAGTCTCTTATCACAATTAGATCTTTATAGTCAAGTGTTGCTGCTGTTGCTGACGGGAGAATTTCTGAATTGTTTATTATTTATGTGTGCATGTGCGTGCACTTGGTGTGCGTGTGCGCGTGTGTGCGAGTGTGTGCGTGTGTGTGTGCATGTTTGTGCATGCACGTGTGTGTGCGTGCGTGCGTGCGTGTGTTAAACATTTCGGGGCTTAATGCCAAACAAAAAGATGACTTTTGCATTTTGTTTTCATAACTGGCATGTTCAAGCAAGAGCAGGGGTTCCACTTTTAATTAAATCATCTTTAGGTAGAAACCCAGCAATGTTTACAAAGACTAGGGAGTGCAGAGCTGTGTATGTAACACTAGGTATTTCCTATGGTCCTTTAAGTGTAGCTAGCAGTTATAGGTTGAATACAAATTCTACCTCCTACTCTAGAAGATGTTTGCATCTCTTTTAACTAGGCAGCATCTGCAGTCCAGGCTGTTAACTGTGGGAGATTTTAATGTGGTACTCAACTTGGTTAAAGATGATAGCCTGCACATAAAATCATATGAAATCTCAGAACAACCTTTTTGCATAGCATGCACATAGCTGATATATGGAAAGGTATACATACACAAGTAGATGTTTATAGATTCATAGGTTCATAGATAGGTACTAGGCTATAGGCCCAAGGGCCTACGTAAGCCTAGCCAACAAGGTTCCCTGGCTTACGCCACCCAAGAAAGTTATTTTCCTGTGCCACTATCGAGCAGAGACACAGAAGTGATCCCCAGGGTGTATTTCCTATTTCCCATCCATTCAACAAGATTTTTCTTGAAGAGTGCTAATGAAGAATTTTGCTTGACATAGATGGGTAGCCTGTTCCAGAGTATGGGAAGTCTCTGGGACAGGAATCTATCCCTCCAACATGTCCTGTTTATTGTAGCGACACGGTTTATGTCCCTAGAGCATGTAACTTGGAGGGATTGGGATTTCTTTAGGTGTAGCATGTCCAACAGCTCTGGGTTTGACATAGCTTTATATGTTAGGCAGAGATCACCTCGGAGCAGGTGATATGCTATGGAGTAAAGCTGGAGTTTTTTGAGGCGGTCAGTGTAGGGCATTTGTTTGAGGCCAGTAATCCTCTTTGTGAGGTACTTCTGTGGCCTTTCCAGCTGCTGCAGATGTCTTGTGAGGTACATTCCAAAAGGGGCGTTGTACTCTATAATGGGTCTAATGAGTGTTGAGTAGAGGGGAACAATGACCTCTTTTTTCCTGGATGAGAACCCTTGTATGATGAGGTGTGCCATGTAGAAGGACTTCCTGACTACTGTGGTGATGTGACTATCAAAGGAGAGACTACTGTCCACCTGGGTCCCAATGTCTCTTTTTATGCATTCAGTGTTAAGTAGATTGCTGCCTATGTGGTAGTTCATGGATACAGAGTTTTTGCCAAAGGGGATGACACTGCACTTTTTGGCATTGAGCTTCAGGCCATGGCTCTGACACCAGGCATCTGTCTCAGTGAGGCCCTTCTGTAGGATGTCCACATCATTTGGGGACTTGACTATGGCTCCTAGTTTGCAGTCATCTGCAAACTTCATTAGCCAGACACCTTCTGTGTTAGCCTGTACTTCAGAGAAGTAGATACCAAACAGGAGAGGTCCCAGGATGGAACCCTGTGGTACTCCACTTGTCACTGCTTTGAGGTCAGATTTGGAGTCTGCAACATTTACAGTGTGGGTTCTCTCAGTGAGCCAGTTGGCAACCCATCTTATGACGTAGGGATTTATACCTAATTTAGTGAGTTTAGCTATAATTCCAGAATGGGGGATGGTGTTGAAAGCCTTGGTGAGGTCAAGATAGGCTGTGTGAACCACCTTACCCTCACCCATGGCTTTGGTGACTGGCTCAAAGAAGTCGATCAGGTTCAGGAGGCATGATCTGCCTTTCACAAACCCGAACAGGGTGGGATCCAGAGTTTGGAGGTTACCAATGTCTTTGTTTAGGATTTCCATGATGATACGTTCCATGGCCTTGTAGACCAGGCTCGTCAGGCTAATAGGTCGATAGTTCCCGAGATCAGTGGTGGCTCCCCCTTTGTGGAGTGGGATAATTGTTGCTGTGCACCATTCAGTGGGCACAAAGCCTGATGCGAGGCTATTATTGAACATGGTGCTTAAGTGAGGAGCCAGTTCATTCTAAAGTTCATGTAAAACGCAGCCTGGGATGTTGTCCTGTCGCATGGATGCTGTGTTTTTAGCTTTAGAGAGTGCAGCTTTTACCTGCATAGTTGTGATTACAGGGACTCTGCATTCTTCCTGTATAGATATGGGCTCTTTAGGGGGTGTGGGGGGGGGGTAAAGTTAGCACTGAACCTATCTGCCAGGATACTGGCAATATCAGTTGGTTCTGTAATTTTCATGCCTTTGTGCTGTAGCTCAGAGCAGATCTGGGTGTTGCCATCGAGATTCTTGACATGGCTATAGAATGCTTTGTGGTTGTCCTTGGAATTAGTGGCAATTTTGTTTTCATAGCTAGCTTTAGAGGATATTATAAGGGATCTCAGCTTCTTACTGAGCCTGACCAGGGAGCTCCTCCACTCATGGGATTTTACTCTCTTTTGCAACAGTTTCTTCCTTCTGTTGTACAGTTTGTTTATGGCAAGGGACCACCAGATTGGCTTTCTTTTTTTTGGAGGATAGCGTCTTGGTTCTGTTTTGGATAGCACAATCCATGCACTTGTGTAAGTGCTTATAGAGTGCATTTGTGTAGGAATCAGCAGTTGTAACTGTATTGTCCATCTGCATGGGTGTCGTGAAGTTCACCACTTCTGTCTTAAGAAGCATGAAGTTGGCTTTGGAGAAATTATTTACTGTGGTTTCCTTAATGGGGGGTGGGGGCGGGATGTGGATATTAAGGGTGATTAGCTTATGGTCGGATTGGACCAACGAGGAGTTGACTTCAGGTGTGGAACACCGGTCACTCATGTTGGTAATGACTAGGTCTAGGATATTGTTGCCCCTGGTGGGGGTGTGGATAAGTTGATCTAGGGCATTGGAGTTTATGAATTCCAGAAAGCGTTGAGCTAAGGAGTTGGTACATGAGTAGTTTTCCCAGTTAATGGTGGGGTAGTTGAAGTCACCCATTATTAGGGTGTTTGGTTGAACCCTAATATTTTCCAGTACATCAAGAAAAGAGGAGTGGGAATCCTGGGGCATGGTGGGGGATCTGTAGCAAGCTACAATGTGGATTGCAGTTTTTCCCAGAGTTAGTTGCACTTGGATAACCTCGGATGCATTATGCTGAGCAACTAGCCTGGAGGTGTGGATATCCCTAATGAATATGGACACACCTCCGCCTTCGGTGTTTCAGTCCAGGTTACATGGCCGAAAAGTGTGGTATGAGTTATAGCCTGGTAGTGCAGGGGTGCTCCCTGGAGCCTTGAACCAGGTCGCAGTCACTGCACAGATATCAATGTTCTCCATTTTAAGGAGTGCCTCGAGTGAGTGCATTTTGAGATTTAGACTTCTAGCATTGAGTAGCATTACCCTCAGTTTTTGCTTGCCTGTTCCTGTTATGGTGGTGAATTTGTTATTTGAACCCTGCCTAAAAAGGCACTATAGGGGCATCAAGAGCCTTAGCCAGTATCCGGAGTCCCAGGGGTGATAGGTGCAGGTCATCTGTGGCAAAGCATCGTGGTCTGTCAACCATGTCATCCCAAGCAGACAGATACTGGATCCCCTTAGAATGACACCAGAAGTTTAGCCAATTGTTGAAGTCAATCATTTTGTCCTTGTACTGCGGTATCATTCTGGGTGATGGCAGAATGCTACTCAGGGCTAGGGTCATACCTGCCTGGGCTACAAGATCGGAGAGCTCTTCCATGTCTCTTTTAATGTAGTCCAGGGAGGTATGTCTCAGGTCATTCACACCAACATGGACAATGACAGAGTCATATTTGTACTTGTTGTGGAGTGACCTGAGTGCGTGGATTATGTGGCGGATCCTGGCACCCAACAGGCAGCTGACAGTAGCCTTCTCCTTGTTTAGCCTGGTGAGTGGGACATCAGTGTGCCTGACTATAGAGTCACCTATGACTAGTGTGTTGGGTACGTTGTTTTGCCTTATTGGCTGTGGTTGAGTGGCACACTGAGTGAATCTTCACTAACCCAATTACACTGATTTCCTGATGAAATGATTTCTGGATGGTCTCTAATAATGTCACTTGGTCAATAACAGCTGGAGATATTCTTTTAGGTTGTGCATTTTTTTTAGTTTACGGCATTAATAAGGGCGCATATTACATATTTTTGAAAGAATCCAGGGGAAGTTTCCTTTGATAAATTTAGAAGCCTGGCTAGCTGTATTTTGTTTTTCTTCAGCTCATACAAAGTGAATAATGTAACTTGAAACTTTAATTTCCTCAAAGAACTGTAAAGCCCAGTAGCCAGTACCACAAGCCACCCCTGATTCCTGTATAGTCTCATTCATAGGTTGTCTGATGATTCTTCACCACTTTTTGATAATCGTACACATTCCTAGAGATAATTGTCTCTAAAATACCTGTTGAAAAATGTTAGTCATTTATAACATAAAAGATCATACCCATGGATGTCCTTGGTATATTTC
This sequence comes from Protopterus annectens, assembly GCF_019279795.1. Taxonomy (NCBI): domain Eukaryota; kingdom Metazoa; phylum Chordata; order Ceratodontiformes; family Protopteridae; genus Protopterus; species Protopterus annectens. The sequence goes on from NC_056731.1 coordinate 839,123,222, forward strand.
TGCTGTACTTTTTCCAATTTACTATTGCCTGTTTTAATATGAAATTTTGATATTGTTATTCTATACTCTAGTATGGGTCTAATGTAATTTTTGATTTTGTAGACTTTATAAATTTTTTAATACAAGCTATAGTTCTATAAATATCATTAACAAATTGGTTGATAGATTAGGATTTGAGTTTTTCTAATCATACCTATATACCCAGGTCCTTAAATGAATCTACAGTTTAAATCACTATATCCTGTATTAAATATTCATCCTTTAATCCATGTCACCCAAATATCATATTCTTAATTTTTTATGCATTTATCAGCATATTATTCTTCTGTGGCCAGATGGTCAATTTATTCAAGTCTCTTTGCATGCATGCCCTATCTGTAACACCTGTAATCAATTTACCCATTTTCAAATCATCTGCTTACAGACTATAGAACAACTCAGATGAAAAAGATATATCTGAAAGATAAAACTTAGGAAAGAACCCTGTAGGACACCCTGAGAGCAAGCTAGAAATTTGCCTGTCCAGTTGCTGTATGATACTTGCCATGCCCTATTTGTAAGCCGGGCAGCTATCCATCATATCAAGATTACATCAATACCATGCTGGTCTAATTTATTGATTAGTGTTTTGTGTATGACCCTATCAAAGGCTGAAGTTAAGCCTATATAAATGATATCACAGAACAAATTTTCATTTATACCTGTTACTATATTGATATAGAACGTTATGTTACAGGTTGTTATTTATCTAGTTTTAACATACACATGCTGATCTATGGTTTGAAGTCTTAACCTTTCCAATACTGACAATGATTTATCCAAAAATAAGTATCTCCAGTATTTTTCCACAACAAAAATAAAAACTTATAAGTCTGTATTTTATTTATTTATTTGACATTTGTTTTCTGGGAAAGTCTGACTTGAATTGTATCCTATTTTCAGAGGAGGCCTGGGGAGAAAAGCTCTACATTGACATAATGTTGTAACAGTTAAATGAAGTTTTACAAAATGAAATAGAGAAGAATGACATATAAATTAAGTAAAAATACAGCTTCAGTTCATACAGTGTGAACCTATACATAGACAGGACACATAATGTTACAGCTATAACAAGCTGAAAAGGAACAACAATAATAGATAATGTATTCATAAGTTGCAGTTCATACAGATGACATTAAGCATACTTAAGTATGCTCTTTGGAACAGAGATGACTAAATAATATAGCCTAAGCAAAACTATAGTTGATCTTTTTCTAAGAAATACATTTTATTAATTCCTTTTCTCTGAACATAGTCAAAGTATGCTGATGGTGGAAGGAGGGAGGGACTAGTTCATCCTGAGGTGGAGCAAGTAAGGTAAGTGCATTAGACCCTTTGCTGAAGGATGCAATTTTCAGTGCCTCATTCATTGACTTTCCTTTGGTGCTTGTGGTTGGCTGGCCTGGCCTTTATCTTTCAAATTTCTTTGGCTACATGTGCTTTAGTTTTTATGTAAAAGTGTATCTCAGACAAAAACTAAGCATTCTAAAAGAAGCAGCATAGAGCCATCTCACTACACCATGCATGCAAATGTCTGCATCAGTGGTTTCAAATGGGTCTAAATAAATTTCAGACATCAGGTGCCTTGACCCCAACCATTTGCTTTTTTTTTCTTTTATATTATTAAACAACTGTGGAATCTCTTGCTGTATGCTGTATCCATCCCTGTTTTGTTGTACAGAAAGAGTCATGGTTTTACTATGAGCAGCAAATGCTATAAAGATTTGAACAAAGAACAGCATGTCAAATAAGAATATATACCCTCTTACAGACAAGCTCAGTCTGCTTCAGGATTATGCCTTAGAGCAGATGGATATCTCATGTAAGAAGGCACATTTTGAGCCAAGTGAGATTTTTGTATCAGTGAATGGTTCAGTTGCTCTTTTCTGAGTGGACTGCAGGTACTGCAGCTCTGCTTATCTTACTGCTTAGAATGATTTCCTCATTCCAGCCCCATGGCACAGAGATATAAAATATTTACTGTCCCCCAGATTACCCATATTTTACTAATGGCAGCAGTGCTGGAGGGACCGGGCAGGGGAGGATGGGAGTGACTGTCCAACACCATCCTGGTCGGAGGGAGTTTTTTTTTTTAAAGAGCTTGGCAAGCTCTACACTGCCAGCTTGACTGGAGGGGTGCTCATGTGCAGAAGCATGCAATAACCTCCAAAGGCAGTGATTACTGAGCTTGCAAGGGTGCCACAGGGTGGGGGGTGGATTAAGGTACACTCCCCAGCAGCAGTATGATGCTACACAAGCATTCTCAGCCCCTCACTGGTCCCAGACATGAGTCAGATTGAGCTGTGGGGAGACTAAGGCAGACCAGTAAACCCAGTGAATGAGGACAGGAGCTGCTTGCTGCTGATGGTCAGAAGTCAATTATTGCAAATATAAAGACAGTGCTTAATTTGTTCATTAAATCCTTGGTTTCCTGACTGACTTGTGGTCTTTAATCTATATTAAACACATAATAACAATAATAATAATAATAATTAATAATAATAATAATAATAATAATAATAATAATAATAACAACAAAACAACAACAACAATAATAATAATAATAATAATAATAATAATAATAACAATAATGCATTTTCTTCCTTAAAATCCTCTTAAGGGCACTGTATTTTTTAGAAGAAGATCATTTGCTTTTTCTTCAAAGAAAAATATTATTCATTACACAAAACTGGTCTCTGATCCTCATGTAATCACAGCAGTCAGAAAGTCATTTTACTTACTACTAATTGCCAAATGAATATTATCTACATCAAAAGAGGAAAAGAGGTCATTGATTAGAGCAACCACTGAGTACAATTCCTCCACATTAGACATCTCAAGCAACTAGAAGGTTCCCAGGTATTCCAAGTTAAGAAGATCACTGCCTTAAAAACCCTAAGCTACCAGAAAAGACTGGAAGCACTGTTCCTTTATTATGTATCGTATAGAGTCCTATGGGGAGATCAATGCATTGCCTCCCATGCCATTGGAGATTAATTGGTACTGGATCCCTTGTATATCCACAAATCAAATAGTTCCACAAATAACAGAACCTGGGATCTAAATCTTCACCTATTGATAAATAAAACATGGTGAAGAGATAGATTCATTACACAGTGCCTTCCCCACTTTTGAAGTAGAGTGTCACTCCAAATTAAGCAGCATTATCTTCCTTCAAATGGGAGCCAGATGATTGGAGATGTATTCTCAAATTCACCTCTGACTTGACTGGACAAGTCCTTCTTGAAAAAGGAGGTATGGCTACTGGCAAGGCAAGCATGGTTAGAAGACTCATTTGTCTTGTATGTCCTCTAGTCCTACGATTGTTTTTCTGGGTTGGCTTTCATGTATGTCCAGGCACAACACACATGCTTTTCTGACAGGCAGTATGTAAATTAATAAAACTTCCAAGAGATCTTCCAATGTAACAAAGTACAAATGACATTAATTATTGCTCTATGCAGTAAAAGCCAAATATAAGTGCAATGAAACTTCAAATAGGCATTCTGAAAGACACGTGGTGCTAAAATGGATAGTTGTGGTAAGCACAGGACTATTATACCTTTACAATGCATTTAGCATTTGCATTAATGATGAAGATTCATGTACCATAAACATAAAACTAATATCACTGACATTTTCTTTTTCACTAATAATGTGTGCAGCCCTTAATACGCAGTACAACAATGTAAAACGTTGCTCTCCAGTATCTTTGTAAAACAGTTTACATTTCTTTCCCATCACTATAAAGTGCAATGCAAAATGTCATAGCCTCATTCAGAAACATGTTTCCCTTTTGTTTACTGTAATAAGTATTGCACCGATCATGTCTACTACACTCTCTGCCTTTTGTAGAAAGGGGAGGGAGATACCCATTACAATAAAAATTTACAGAAGTACTGCACCTTTAATGCAACCACAGCATGTTTTGTACACTTCTTAACTGGACATCACAGAATACTATATACTATTGGGTCCCCTTCATATGATCGAACTTTCAAAAGTTCAACTTTCACATGCCCAAGACCATATGATCAAACTTTTGAAAGTTTGAACACTTATAACAGAGAGCTTCATACAGCATGGAATGGGAAGATTTCCCTTTTTCGCACTGTAGTGTGATCTCGGAGTTGAAATATATAAATAGCAGGGGGTGTGGGGACCTTTCAGGTAATTTTTTTTCTTTTTTTTTTTTTACTTTTTTATTTGATGTTCGAACTTTCAAAAGTTCGATCATATGGTCTTGTCCATATGAAAGTCAAACATTTGAAAGTTCGATCATCTAGACCCATACTACTATACTACCTTTTTAGTTCAGAAGTACAATTTCAAATGTTGATTTCTGCAGTCATTTTGCAGTGTTGTAGCTTGTTCCCTTATCATAACAGAGTATTAAGCAAAATTTCACAGCTTCACTAAGAAAACTATTTTTATGTCAACTTTGCGAATTAATCAATATTTTGCTAAGAAATGCTACTTTAAAGTGTATTGTCTGAATTTCCATAGTAAATGTAAATAGTAAACCCTTAGTGATGGAAGTAATGTATTTACCATAAACAATATCAAATATTACAGTGTTTGATGAAAAAAGTGAGTTATTTTTGCAATTAATTTGTTGATAAGGATGGCCATTTGAATATTTTCTTGAAGCTGAAAATTCCTAACATAACATCATGAAAGACTGAACCCACAATGCCCCATTACCAACACTAGTATTGTTCCATTTCAAGTGTATCAGCAAGGCAGTCTTATGTTCTAGTAAGACACGTTGTCAGATGTGTAACACTGGTGGAACACCCTACATTGAAAAAATAAGATCTGATAATTTATTAGTAAAACCATAATGTTAATAAGTAACTGTTGTACTAAAGAAGTATTGTGTTTGTTGATAACCCAGAATACTCTGCTGATTTCAGTTCCTAAGTTGACATCATTTTGTGGGTATAGTCATAAGGAAAAAATGAGTCAAGAGTGAAAGTAAACCAAAAAAAATGTATTTGTTTTGTTTTAAACCTGCCTGCAACTTTAACATCAGGAGTATACCCAGAAATATAATTAATTATACAGTAAAGGACCATTAGTATTTAAAACCGAGCACATTGATTGGACAGCCCAGCCACCGTGCCCATTGTAAGTTGAGCATATACCAATAGAAAAAAAGTCCGGTCACTAAAGTACCACTGAGTGGTCAGACTTTCTGCTAGTATATGCTGGATAACAGCATTCTATATCAAAGACACACCAATATATGAAAAAAATCCAGTACATTGTGCAAAACTAAAGAAACAGAAACATACAAAAATTTCCTCATATTTTGTGATGCTCCTTCTAAAATTTTCTATTTTTTAAATAGTCAAAAAAATGCAAAGGAGATGCTCCTTCTTCCATGCTTCTCTTATACTGATATACTGGGCAAGCATGGGAATGTAAGTTCCATATGCATGTGCAGTACATCAGCAAAGAGAAGACAATGCAGAAGGAGGCTAAATCACCATAATACAAACGCATTATTTAAGAAAGGTAGTCACTTTCTTACTTAAATAATTCTATTGTATAATAGCAATAATCCATGGCTGTGTGTGGGTATATCAGGATTTACCCATGGTAGGCTTTGTTTAATCCCCCAGGCTTCACCTTGTGATCAAACCACACCAGTTGTGGGTAATTCCTGATATTCCCACACACAGTCATGGATTATTGCTTAAACATAAAACACAGATGCATAGGAAGTGTAACAATACAGTTTAAATACCTGCTGAGCAAGATATTATCCCAGAACAGTCCTATGTTGCTCTCAGTTTCTGTATTGCCTTTTTTATATTTGTCAGTACACTACCAAGAGTGTGTGACCCATCCTTTTATACTTTGCAGTACACTGTCAAAGAAAGCTTTCTGGGGTAATTTTAAGCACTGTATGTATCTTCCCAGTCACAATAAAATATTAAGCAAAATGGTACAACTCCACTTGGAAAAGCACTTCAATGTGTAATGATGTTCTCTAGAGTAATTTAAAAATTGTGTACATTATTTCTCCATTGCCATTATGTACAAAGCAAAATGTCACAGCTATAGTCAGGAACCATCCCCTTACTGTATCTGAGAATAAAGATTGTAACCATAGAATAGCACTAATAACATGTCCTGATTCATTTTTATTCTCCAGTATGATATAAAATTAAGGTTCATTCACTCATTTTAAAATGGTATCTATGTTTTGTCATGATAAAATACAAACTAAATTGTGTGACCTTTATTTAAAAAAAAAAAAACAAATGTTCCCATCTGTTGGGCAAAAGGGGGCAGATGCTCTAGGTGCAAGGGAGCACAAGTCTGAGTGATGAGACTGAGAATGGACTTTTTGTAATTTTTTTTGTTTGAATTTTTTTCTTTTTTTTTGCTTCTCACGTTATATCACTGTGAGGGCATGGCAAAGATGACATGGTGTTCCTATTCAGGGGATCACCAGTTAGAGAAGAGACATTCTGTTTTCTCAACAACTTATTATTGAGGGGTGACAGATTGGGGAACAGCACTGGGCTCCAGATTAGACACCTCTGGCTCTGCATCTTCTTCTTCTTTCGGCTTTTCCTGGTTAGGGGTCACCACAGCAGATCACCTTGTCCACTCATGATTGGCAGTGGAGTTTTACGGTGTCGAGTTGCCAGCCCAGTGCCCAACCTTCCACAGAAGGCACACACATGCACACACTCACACCTAGGGCCAATTTAGAGTGTTCAATCCACCTGCAGCATGTCTTTGGGATGTGGGAGGAAACCGGAGCACCCGGAGGAAACCCACGCAAAAACAGGGAGGACATGCAGACTCCACACAGAAGGCACCCCAGCCGAGGATCAAACCGGAGAACCTCTTGCTGTGAGGTGGCAATGCTTACCACTGCACCACCGTGGCCACCCACCTCTGGCTCTGCATCTGTTGTGCATTAATATGGATCACACAAGGTAGCTTTGCCATTGCTGTCAGTTAATTCAAAAGGTTATTTCAGAATAAAAGCACATGCCTCGTGATCTCTGTCATGCCTTGTGTGTGTGTGTGCATGCATGCATGCGCATGCATGCACGTGTGTGCACGCATGCTGGGGGGCTCTAACCACATGCCATAATCAACATTTAAGAGAAACAAACTCCCTTGTGAATTACATATGGTAACTGCACAAAAAGTGCCACTTGGCCATGGTGGTACAGCGGTAGCGTTGTTGCCTTACAGCAAGAGGTTCTCCTGTTCGATTCTTGGCTGGAGTGCCTTCTGTGTGGAGTCTGCATGTTCTCCCCACAGTCGAGTGGCCTCCAAAAGACATGTGTGAATGAGCATGCCTTCGCTGAAGGTTGAGCATCGGACTGGCAACTCGGCACCATAAAAATCTACTGCCAATCATTAGCGGACCTGAGTTCCGCTGTGGCGACCCCTAACCGGGAAAAGCTGAAAAGACAAACAATTGCACAAGAAGTGCAGCCATGATGAAATCTGTACTGTGTCACACCTATTCTCTTCTTTTCCAGTTCTAAAAATCCATTCCTTGGCATGTTTTTGTTCTGTCAAATATTTCTGGGCTAAGCCTTTTGCCTAATCAATGACTTGACATTTAATAGAGGCTTTAAATCTTTAAAGTGCAACTAAAAGATCATATCTTAATTTTGACACTGATTTACTAAATCTGAGTCAATGCTATGATAACTGAATAATAACATTATTATAGTATAACAATTTAATATATCCAAGATTAAATTTCACTTACTAAATTACTGGTGTACAAGCCAAATTTCTATCCCCAAATTTTTCATTTATTTTAGCTGCTACATCGTCTGGGTTTACTAGAACAAAATATTTCAAATGAGATATATTCACATGCGACTAGAATTCTCAAAATTAGTGTAAATAATTTAGTACTAGAAATTAATTGACATGAACCAGTGAAAATTTCTCTGAATCACTGCTGGTTTTACTTTCCCTCTTCTTCTTGCCTGTACTGTTATTCTCTCACACAGATCATGCTACTCAGTTTAAGCTGCATATGTTTTGATTAGCATTACTGTAGGCCTATAAATTGCTTCTCATCATCAAGCACATGCTTTGATTGGGATTACTGCAGCACATTCTTGATCACATTATAAAATGGACATATGCTAAAATAAAAATGTCATTGATGTACAAACCCTACAATCAACATTTTGGTAGGATTTTTTTCAGCTTTTTTTGATGTACAAAATGTACACTTAAGTACGTTTTGTAGCTCAATGTTTTAAATAGCTGGCTGTATCACTATAACCAATTTAATTCATTGTTAAGGTAAATATCCTGGAGATTGGAGCTGTCATCCATAATCATCATCATAATCATCAGCCCCCTTTTTCTCAATTTTTCTATATGGTGTCAGGGTATCATGTTAACTGTCTTCAGCTCTCTCAATTCAGTGCCACACTCCTGCTTTCTTCAACACTCATGCCTGACTGTTGCAGATTTTCTTTCACACAATCCATCCTCCTCTTTGCTGGATGTCCTCGCTTACTCTTCCCTTCTTCCTATCTGTCCCAAATCTTCCTCACCAGATTGTTTTCTGCTTTTCTACACATGTGCCCAAACCACCATAATCTGTTCCCTTTGATCTTTTCTGCAATTGGAGCTACTTTGGCTTCTGCACTTATGTCCTCATTTCTTCATCTGTCCCACAGTGTGCCTCCTACCACCCTTCTCAGGCACTTAATTTCTATCACTTCTAGCTTCTTCATCCACTCTGCCTTTACTGCTCAGGTTTCTGTACCATACAGTAGTACTGGTCACACCAATGTCTTGTACACCTTACTTTTCAACTTCTTTGGCATTCTTCTGTCATAGACTACATCTGATACTATATGCCAGTTGGCTGCACCCCCCCTGATTCTAGCTTTAACCTCTTCATTTAGACTATCCTTCTCCTCAACCACCCCTCCCAGATACCTGAAACTGTTTACCTGTTCCACTATCTTCCCTTCTATCTCTATTCTCAGCTTCTTCTGATTTCCCCAGTTTGCAGCTATTACCACCATCTTATCTGGGCTTAGTTTCCCCCCATGTGCCTTCAGATTTGCATTCCATTCTCCTATCCTTTGCTGAAGTTCTATTTCAGAGTCTGCCTGTACTGCCACATCATCTGTATACAGCAGCTTTGTTGATCTGTCCCCTCCAACCTGTTTGCTAATGTAGTCCATCACCAGTATAAACAGCAGTGGGCTTAGAGATGAACCCTGGTGTACACCCACTTCCACTGGGAACATCTCTGTGAGACCAAACACTGTTCATACTTGAGCCACTGAGTCCTTGTACATAGCCTGCACTAATTCTACTGGTGTTTCTGGGACATAAAAACCACCACAGTACTTCCCAGATCAGCTTTCTTGGGACCTTGTCATATGCTTTCTCCAAGTCTAGGAATGCCCAGTTGGACTCTCTCCTCATATCTTGCTTCCTCTCAAGTATCTGTCTCAATGCAAACATCAGGTCAATTGTGCTGCATCCTGATCTGACTCCAAACTGCTCATCTCCCATCTTACATTCTACTGCTCTGCATATCCTTTTATCAATCACCATCTCCAGAACTTTCATGCAATGTGGTAGGGGTTTGATGCCTCTGTACTGTCCACAGTTGTGGATGTCCCCTTTGTTCTTGTACACTGGCATGAGTATGCTTATTCTCCAGTCATCTGGGATATGCCTTTCTCTCCACACTGCTATTAGTACCCCAGGAGCCATTTTTCCCCTATCTCACCCAGCATCTTTATCATATCTGCTGTGACCTCATTTGAGCCTGCTGCTTTCCCTGACTTCATCTTCCTTAGTGCTGTTCTTACTTCTTCTAATGTGGGCTCTTCTTCTTCTTTCATTGTAGGCTGTTTCTGGGGCAGTACAGCTTCTGTGTGGTTTTCTTCATTCAGAAGCTGATGGAAATACTCCTTCCCTACCCCCATTCCCACCCACCCCCATATCACTTGAACCTATAGTTACTGACCACACCCACCAGCCAACTCTCACACCCAATTACCCAATCACTTCTCACCTATAATACCCCATTGGTATTTACCTTACCACACACTTTACACTACACTCTCTCCCACCACCTAACCTTTACAGCTTAACAATTTACTCCTAGTTACTCCCACTTCTCCAGGTACTATGCAACATGTACTCCCCACACAATATCCAACTTTTAAAAGCTTTACTATACCCATTAACTATCTTTTCACTATTCACTCTTTCCATCTTTTCCTCCTACCACACAAAACTTTATATCAATACCCCACCAACAGATCAGACTGAATCCTTAGCCAATACAACTAATAAACTTCCGTATATCACCATGTGACCTTACCTCCTCCCAACCTTTTTCCTACTTATATAGTAAGCCAACAAACAAAAGTAACCCTCACTATTCCCAAAAACAAATCAAAATAATAAACAAACTAACTAAACTATATCTATACCTTCTCCAAAAACTCACTTGCTGTGGAGACATACACCCTAATCCAGGACCCAATACATCAACCAACTCAAACTTAAATCAACCAAATCCTCTATACTTAAGGCCTACCTCATCTCTCCTCCTGTTAAACTTGAATGTAAGAAGTATACTTAACAAAACTCCGGACCTTTATGCCCTTTTAGCAGAATACAAACCTGATATCTCTGTGTTAACTGAAACCTGGCTTAAACCAGAACACCACAGTAATGAGATCACTGCCCCTAATTACAATATTATATGTAAAGACAAGTTAGGGAAAAAGGGTGGTGGAGTAGCAATATTATTCCAAAATCATCTCACTATAGAATAAATTGATTGTAATTTACAGGAAATCAAAGATGTAGAGCTAATTCTTGCCAAATTAAAATTAAACACCAACAAACACATAATTATTGCAGATGGCTATATTCCTCCAGGCAATAATATTCCTATAATGGAAAACCTGCTAAACTGGATGACAGCCTCTCTTCCACAAGGGACCATACTAGTTTAATATTGACTGGTCTTACTGTACCAGGCACAATCCCTCTACCTACATTAACCTTCATGGTTTCACCCAAATTATATCTACCCCCACTAGAATTGACAAGGCAACCAAACTCCAGTCCATCCTAGACTGGATTCTGCTATCTGAACCCACTTTTTTACATCAGTCAGGCTGTCTTCCAGACAGTCTGAGTGACCATCAAGCAACCTATCTAATTAGGAACAAATCCTACCACATTAACCAACCCCTCCACTATTATATGTGCCGCCCCTACTCTAAAGGAGCTACAAACCCTCACTCAAAATAACTTTACTTTAGCTGAAGCATGGTTCACTAACATTAAATGTATCCTTAATCCAAAAAACAAACTAATGCTCTTTAGCCCTGGTAGATCACCTCCTCTAAATAATGAATTTACCATAAAATCCACTGACAATACTCTGATCACCCCAACCACACACATAAAACTGCTAGGCGTTGAAATAGACAATAATCTAAAATTTGACATACACATAGCACAAACAATCAAGAAAGTAAACAAAAAGTTTGGTCTCCTTTATAGGAACAAACACTTCATCACTAAACATACCAAAGCCACTATAGCAAGAACGGCTCCCTATTATGCTGCCACAGATGTAGGTTGTCAAATGCGTCTTTGTCGAACTGAAATGCGTGAAAAGGCAAAATAGTGAAGTGGCTTTTCAGCTAATTCTTTCCCTGGAAAAGAATTTGTTTGGCCACTTTTACTACTTTGCCTTTTCGTCACTGTAGTGTGATCTTGGAATTGGTATATTTAAGTAGGGGGTTGGGGGGCACAGCCCCCCACATTATTTAATGTTTTACAGTTTTTTTTTGTTTGTTTCGGAACAGTGATTTTTTTCCAAGGGAAAAAAATCGCTGTTCTGAGGTTTCGACATTGTAAGCTTTCACTTACATGGGGTCAGTTATGTGTCGTTTGCTCTTCTGAGCATGCGATATCATAATATAGACCCAGCAAGAACTCCCCTCTTATCCATCCTCCTTTATGTCTTCCCCCATCATGACTAATCTCCACTGTACAGAACTAAACAAAATGGAATCTTGTTACAACAAGATAACCAAGTTTGCTACTGACGGCTCCTATAGATCCCACCACTGTCCATCCCTCAATCAACTCAACTGGCTGGAGTTGCCTCACCTACTCCTACTCAATCAACTCTCAATAGCACACAAGCTCTACTACCTTCCTGACAAAACCCCAGCACTTCTGCAACAAACTCAGCCCTACGTCACCACTAGAGCTTTAAGATCCACTACCCAAAACCTCATAAATGTCATCAAGCATAAACATGATACTGGGAAATTTCTCTTTGCATGCACTATTGCCAGAACCTGGAATTCACTCCCAAGCCAAATTACCTCTACCACCTCTTTTACACATTTTAGAAAACTCCTGAAAACTCATTATGAAAACAGCTGGATTTGCTCATGCTATACCCCTGGCTAACCCACCCCACTGCACTGTTGCAAGGATTCCATCATTGTATCCCCTGGTATACTTGTTTATCCAATGATATGTACCTTCAGATTCAGTGACATATATTGTATTAAACAAATGCCCATCTTCAAAAAAAATGTATCTGATTTTATGTATTTTTCAATCATTATCATGTAAAATGCACTATATACAACAAGAACTTGTTAATAATTACTGTAAATATGCTCATAGGTATTTCTTTCATGGTGCTCATATGCTTATATGCTGCTTATATGTTCTCTCATACCTGTACTGTAATACTGGAGCTTTTCTCCCTGGGCCTCTGCTGAAAATGGATCTGTAACTAGTTGGACTTTCCCGGTTAACAAATGTAAAATAAAATAAATAAAATAAATAAAAAATCTACATTTGATGTCCTCTGGGCTGGTGAGCAGGTTGTTGCTGGCATCCCTTATGAAGAGTGTCTGACTATCTTCTTTATCTTTCTGTCTTTGCCTTGCAACCTGATATAGTTTCTTTGTGCCCCTTAGTGAGTCACTTTCTAGAAGTTGGTACAGTGCCTCTGATGCCCTATTCTTTGCTATTGCAACTTCTTTCTTAGCTTTTTTGTTAGCGAACCAGTAGTCCTTCCTGGCCTGGTCTGCCTTTTCTATCTCCTACTTCTTCCTGCACTCCTTCTTTCTTTTGATGACTTCCTGGACTTGTGCATACCATCACCAACTTTCCTTATTTCCATACCTGGCTCAGCCACATATCTTTTCTGTAGTCCTAACACATGCTGCTTTTAGGTCCTGCCATTCTTCTTCAACTCCACCTATTTCCTCCTCTTCTTGGGGTGCTAGAGCCCTGAGTAATTCATTGAACTGTTGTAGTACTTTATCTCCGGTCAACTTCCAGGTATTCAGCCTAGTCTCTGTTGACCTTAGAACCTGCTCTGACCACTGCTTGCAGCTGATTGTGGCAGCTAGTGGTTTATGTTGTGGACCGACTGTTTCACTGGGGATGACTTTGCAATCATGGATTCAACCTCAATGATTTTTCCTTACTAGAAGGAAGTCTCCCTGAGTTGCATGTTGGCCACTCTTGTATGTGATCTTGTGACTGTCTCTCTTTCTGAACCATGTGTAGGCTACTATCAAGCCATTTGCCAGACAGAAGTCTAGAATGGCTTCTCCTTCTTTATTCCTGTTGCCCCACCCATATTGACCCAGGAACTCCTCATATCCTGTTCTGTCTGTCCCGATATGTGCATTCAAGTCACCCATTATCAACACCAACTCATATTGTCTTGCTTTATCTAGTAGGTCCTGCAACTGCTGTCTGAATGCACTATTTTCCTTACTATCACAACCCTGCTGTGGGGCAGAGGCTGAGATTATGAATACTGTCCTATCATTATACTGGAATCTGATTGCCATGAGTCTGTTATTAATTCTGATGATATCCCTTAGTGCCTTCTGAAGCCTCTCTCTCACCACAATTCCTACACCATTTCTAGCCTGCCCTCCCCCTGAGTAGTAGATTCTGGATCCCAAGCCAAGTAGCTTTGCTTCACTGCCCTTCCATCTCATCTCTTGGATACATAGGATGTCCAACCTCCTCTGTATCATCATGTCATCCATTTCCAAGCTGCATCCTGTCAGTGAACCTACATTAAGTGTGGCAATTCTCAGTTCATGTTTGGCAGGTTGGTTGGTTTTATGTCCAGCTTTCGCTCAACAGAGCTATCCCAGGTAACCCAAGCTGGGCAACTAAACACCGGCCAGCCAGTAGCTTATTGACCCAGGGCCGCTGGGCTTTATGGCAGGCACACACTGGCCAATAGGGGAACATATACACCCTCCACCGTTAGCAAGGGTCCCTGGCATGGGTCAGAGTAGGCCGGGTCCTCAACCCACTTATCACCACCGGTAACTACCAATGCCCATTTTTGACAACATTGGTCAACATGACTGAATCACCTGGAGCCATATTTTACACTGTCGAGTGGCTAATGTCATACTCCATATTTTCACAGACTGTGAATGCATGTGACACACTACATGAACAAATTTGAAAAGCGTTTAATGAGCTGCAGATGTTTACAAATTCCACAGCAGTTCACTGTAATGCCAAGCCATTTGCAGACATGCACTGCTTGGCCAAAACTAGCCAATATAAGGATATACTGGTAAAATTCAAAATGGGGTTATCTGAATGTCAGGTTATAATGAATGTGAGGGCTAATCCCTGGCCATCCGATTCTGATTGTCACACCCTAATAAGTAATACATATTCAGAATGCCAAGAAATACTTCATCACATTAGTATTGACATCTGTTTCTCCACGATCTATCAAAAACTATTATAAAGAAAAAGGAAAAGGTCCCACTTCACTGCATGTAACCAAATGCTGCTAAACTCAGACATAAGAAAAATGTAAATGTTATGAAGAAATATTACTGGCAACACTTAATTCTTATAGATAAACTTAGAAATAATCCATTTGTAATTGTATGGCTTGGTAAGTGTTTACCTTTAAGAAAACAAGTGTGACAGTTTTGGTTGTACCATACCTGACAATGCTATCAATACCTGGTCTAATGCTCATGCTAGTAAATAAGAGTTGGGTCAAGGTGATGTCACGCTCAACTGGGAGTGGTTCTGACCCTGGTTAATACAGCTCTCCCCATACTTTCCTCATTCTTGTCCTGGCTATTTGAACGATGACAGCACTTGTGAAGTCACAAGGCAGCGCTCCTGGCTAGTCTGTGAAAGAGACCTTAATCATGCACTACCTTCTGCATGACTTGGGCCTGGAGAAGTTCCAGATATGCATATGTTCCAGTATTTGCAAAAAAGTCAATATCTGGCAGGAGCTAGGTGACCACCTGTCATACGTCTCACCCTCTCAGGATAGGAAATCTGGGCCAAGCCTTAAATAATGAGGGGGGAGCAAAGGCCCAAAAATGGAGACAGATTTTAAATATTGCTCTTATAAACTGAAGAAGTTGCTGGAATAATATGATTTGTGTTAGCAAGCATTTTATGAAAGATATAAAATCTGAAATTCAATTCAAATGTGTGTCATTATTTAATGACTTTGGTCCTCAATGACTGCCAGAAAACCATACATTTTATGAGGAATATGAAGAAATAGTCCGGGCATTCTGCAAAAATCTGGACAGTTGAGAGTTATGCCACCTGTCAACCCTGGCAGGTATAACGAGCTCCAGTCAGCAGTGCTGTCACAGGTATGATGACTTGGAAAGGTGTCAATTTTTAATCCATATATAGCTTTATATATAGACAATATATATAGATAGATAGATAGATAAAATGGGGGGTAAAAAATGTGTACACGTACCTGTACTTCAACAGTCAGATATCTTTACCTGCAAATATGAACTTGATATAATATTGTAAAATGCATAAAAAAGAAGTATTTATGTAATCAGACATCCATCTATTCAGGACAGAGAGAAAATGTTACTATGACTTAATAGGGTACAGTAACAAATAAAAAATACTACTATGACTTAATTGGGTACAGTATCAAATGAAAATTTCGGTAAAGAATACGAAAATAGTAACTTGCACAGGTAACTGTGTAAATGTATTAGTAATGTTCAAGTATCAGTAATACAGTTATGAAATAAAACTTGCAGTAACAGATGTAAAGAATTGTGTATCATTGCATTGAACAAGCTTAATAAATGAACATTCACAGATATCATCTTTTTCTAGGCTACAATGTGCAGATCTCTAAGATAAGATATTAATTTTAATCACTGCTGCAGTAGCCTTAGTTATATGGGTTATATCTTGCAAAGGATATAATGGCTGGTCAGCTTCTAAAGCTTCAGGCACCTTTCCTGGTCCCAAACTGTAAAGCAGCTTGAGCTGAGCTGACTAAAAGATAAGTTAGGGTGCAAAGCCATTCAGTGCTTTACTGTCGCTAAAGGGTATGCTCCCCTGAAGCTTTTGAGAATCGACAGTCAGCTTGTGCTTTGTTTGTTAGGACAGATAATTTCCCTTTGGAGAAAAAAGCTTCAATTTTCTTAAATTTTGTCAATGTTTTATTACTTTCCTCTTCAGGAAAGTTATTTTAAAGCCTGGAGTAATGTTATTTAATGGACTGTCTCAAATATAATGCTCTTTTAAATGGAGCACTCATTTCTGTCAGTTTAAGAGTAGTGTAAACTAACTGGAAACATATTTTCTGTGGAAAAAAATATTTATTTTTCCATTGTGGGGTGACATAGTGTTTTACAGTGCTTTTTACTGTGATTTTTCTGTCAAAAATTACTTTTGTGGGCTGGTAGTTTTACTGGCATTTGCTGATCGCCTTCCCTGGGAAAGAGACATAATTTTCAACTTGTCCATAGAACAGATTACTGGTCCCATGGCCAGTCCTTCTTCCAGCCACAAAAAGAAAATGTTAAGCAGTCTTTACTACCACAGCAGCCTAGCAGTTTGCCTCAGCCATGTTTGGGTGACTCTGCTGTGGCCATTTGTTGTACCTCAGACCACTCATCTTTTGCCATGTATTCCTCTACCTACACCTACAGCCACTATGCACTGGGGGTTAGCCATGTCCTCTGTGGCTGTTGGAGTTCCCTCAGTGGGCAAGGGAAAGCCACTCTTGTTGGTTCTGGGAGAGGAGACAGGGAAGGCTTCCCTGTTGTGTCAGAATTATGTGCCCATCCTTGGGGAAACAGCTGCTGCCATTAATAATACTGACCCCATTTTTCCTATCAAAAAGAAACATGAAACCAACCATGTATCTATCCCTCCTCAAATTTCTTTGGATAGGAGTAGTTTACTGGGACTGGCTAATGGTTTAATTCTGGCCATTGTTTCTTCTTGTAAATTAATTTCTTGTAAAAGAAAGAGGGGTTCATCTTTTCCTGAATAGATTCAAGATTCTGAATCTGAACAGGAAGATGCAGGGACAGATTCAGGGTTTTGTCCTCAGATTTCAAATTCAGACTCAGAGGAGAGCTCAGTTTCTGATTGTCCCTCTGGAGGTTTCTCTTTCTCTCAGACTATTGCTAGAAAGTGCCACTGTTTTCTTTGGGAGAACACTGAGGTTTCTCAGTCCCTCAGAAAATATTATCAGTTGTTACACAAAGATTTTCCAGATTCTACTCCTATTCCTTCTTTCCTGTCTGCTTTAGAAGATGTGTGTCCTACTGCCTGCAATTTTCCTGATAGTTTGCCAGCTGCCTGTCTCTAAAATGGCAGACAGGTTGTATAAAGTTCTTCAGTCTTTTAAATGTTTATATACTATTCCCAAACCTGACCCTAGCAACTTTATCCTTAGTTGACTCCACTGCTGCTAAGCACTTAGTTAATTCCAAAACTACTCTTTCTATAACAATGGGAAAATTATTGATAGATATGGGAAAAAAGTGTATTCTTCTGAAACTTTGATTATCAGAATTTTGAATTGTCAGGCTCATACATTAAGGTTTTTCTGACAAATCATGAAAGTATGGAGAATGTTTTATCTACAATTTCTTCTTGTGAAGAAAAATCTTGTTTATATAACTAAGTTTCTTCTATTGCACAGGTCACTACTTATTGTTTGCTGTGCGTGTGCAACTCTTTTTATACGTCTTCCAAGGCTATGGCCACTGGTACTTTTTTAAAGAGGCTTGCTTGGGTGCATTCTCAGAACCTCCTAATTGATGTAAAAATGATATTTCAAATTCACTTTTGGATACAGATTTAGTGTTTGTCCCCTCTGCTGTAGAGGTGATTAAAATTACAATGAAAAGGGCATGCTGATCCAGGAAATCTCTAAGATTTTTCAGCCCTCCTTTTCCATTGTCCAATAGATTTTCTTTTTTCTCATCCAATTTTGGCAGGAATTTAGGTACACAGACATTTAAGAAGAAATGGCAAGGTGGTTCTAAATAGGAAGTCTTAAACCTACCAAAACCAAGAGCATACCAACAAGTCTCAATGACTATCTGAGAGACCTTGTGACCCTTTCCCACTCTGGCCCCTTTTCTCTTTCCAAAAGTCTGAATCTCCATTTTTTCATAGGTTCATAGGTTCGTACTAGGTTAACTGCCCTTGCGAGCCATTTTAAGCCTAGCCAATTATCCCTTGTGAGACTCAAACCCTGTACCTTGTGTTTGTAAGGCAAACACCTTAACCATTAGGCCACCCTCCCAACCCTTCCTCGGGTAATAAATTGTTTCAGACAGATGAGTTCTGAAAATCATTCATCAAGGTTACAGATGGCAGTGAGACTAAATTCCTCCATTCCAGGGGGGTCATTCCTCATCTTGCAGATCAGACTCTTTGGTTTCTGTCTGATCTTCAGGAGGTAAGAAAGCCTTCTACTAGAAAAAAATCATAAATTAGCAAATGAAAAAAAAGGTTTTCTAGTTGTAACCAACAGCATAACCAGCACCCATTCAGGGGTAGCTGTTTTCTGGTTTTACAATATTTGTGAGTTACTATCCTGTGGCCTTTCGTATATCTCTACCAAAGTTCATTATCAGCCATTTCAGCATGTCTGTCCATGGCTCCTTCTCTTTCAATGCAGTCTCATGTCAAAATGTTCTTGAAAGGGGTTTTTTGTAAGAGGCCTCCTAGAAAATTGGTGGCCTTTCCTTGGGATATTAATCCTGTGTTAGAGAAGCTAACATGTACTCCATTTGAACCAGCAAATCTGGCTGACTTGAGGTTCATAACATGAAAGACAGTTCTACTCATTGCTCTGACCTCTGCAAGAAAGTTATCTGAGTTGAAAGCTCTTATGGTGAGTCAAGCCTATCTCATTCTCCACAGGGGCAGGGCTACTTTGGGAACTAGTCGCTCTTTAATGCCCAAATGGTATCCAAGTTAACTTTAAACCAAACTATTCATCTCCTTGTTTTCTTTCCTGAACATAAAAATGAGGGAGAAAGGATATTCCATCCCTCGGGTGTTCACAGATATTCCATATCTTGGATGACTGCAGACAACTCCAGTACTATTTTGACAGAACTAAATCTTTCAGATTTTTGTATCAATTGTTCATTTCTTGTGAAGACAAGAAGAGACAACCTGTGTCAAAACATACTATTTCTAAATGGTTGTCAAAGGCTATTAAGTTTTGTAATACTCACCATAACAAATCTATTCCAGGCAGTATTAAGGCCCATTCTGCCAGGGCCTTGGCTTCATCTATGGCTTGTTGGAAAGGGTTGGATTCTAGAAGTATTCTAGAAGCTGCTACTTGATTATCTGTACATACTTTTACAAAGCACTGCAAGCTTGATTCCTTCTCTAGGTCTGCATCAACTTTGCTTGGACCATTCTCCAGCGTTTCCTGGACCCTTCTCCTTCCACCTTCCAAATATAGAAGTTATGGTAATCTATCCATATAGCTAACACTACTGCAGAACTTACCATAACAGTAGATGTTTGAATGATTACTGCCATAGTAGCTGTTTCCTCCGCCCATCCCTTGGGTATGTTTTTTTTTTTTTTTTTTTTTTTTTTTAATGCCAGGGTATCGACATTTATTTTTTGTTGTTCCTAGCATTATCCTTTTAATCTTTCTGCTGACAGTGAAGCCCTGAAGGGCTTAGTGGCCAAACTTGTCTTTTAGTCTGCTGCAGTAGTCTTGACCATATAGGTAATATCTTGCCAAGCATATAATGGCCATCAAGCTTCCAAATCTTCAGAGCACCTTCCATGCACCAAGGTGCATGGAAGGTGCTCTGAAGATTTGGAAGCTTGATGGCCATTATATCCTTGGCAAGATATTACCTATATGGTCAAGACTACTGCAGCAGTGATCATTCAAACATCTACTGTTATGGTAAATTCAACTTACACAACTGTACTTTTTGATTACTGGCAGTCTGATTTATAATCATGTTGCTAGATTAATGTGAGAATTCTTTCTGCTTTCTTGGGTTTTATAGTAAAAGAGATATTTTCTTTGCTGTTTGAACTATTTTTTTATTCTGTGAGCTCTGTATTGCCTTACTTACTTAGCCCACATATGACATACATGTAGTCATGTAACCAAGATTCACTGCACATTTATTCCTGTTACAACAACCTGGAATAGAAGTGTCAAATACAACACTGTGTAACCAAAATGGCTTTTAAATCAGTTTTGTTTTTATATATTTTGAAATGTATATGACTATATTGCCTCTTTTCTCACAGCTTTGTTATATTGTACAGACTTTTGCAACAGCAGTTCTACACATGTGAGATAATTTCATATATTACCATTATTTCTAACAAGTTTATTTTGAATATTTTTTAATAGAATAAAATTCAAAAGCCCTCACTCACGAAAGGTGAAAAGTTCGCTGAACTTTTTTGTTTTGTACTGATGTTTCATATTCATTGCTATCTAATTCACAAAAGGTAGAAGAACAAAGCAATTCATAACAACTGCTATAAGTGTAATTAAAGTTGCTTTACTAGCCATCCTTGGATAATGCTTCTTATTATTAATGATATAATTAAAATATTTGCACCAGCCAGCAGTGAACCTTCTATTGCATTTTATAGTTATTTGGCAACAATAAGTGGCACAATTTCAAAAGTTTATTACTGTTGCCTCTGGCAATGCATTTTTGGCTTCATTTACAAATGATGAACAGTAATAGATCTCACTAGAGTGTGCCCCATTCAGTTTTACAGTTCGATATATATGAGGTCTTTGTGATCGCGCTTAGTTATTTTGATTTTGGTGCTCTGATTTCCCCATGCAGTTCTTTTTCAAGCAAGTTGCTGCTGTATTAGGTTTCAGAAGAAGTATACCTATGGGGCAACTAAACAATTTGTAAAGGTGTATTAATACTCAACACATAGACAGATGAAACTTGCATCACATAACTACATCTTTCATTTTAAGAATGTGACCGATTTCATATAGTATGTGAAATATGCATAATCATGTACTTTCTTACCAGAAGCAGGACTTCAAACTTAGAGAAGTGATAGGAAAGTTGGTTCTCAGATTTACTCAAGAAAGCCTGGTGCTGCTCGTACGTTTCAAGCTATTTTTGAAGTTGCTGTAGTGATCATTAAATAGATATAAATGAAAAATGCCTACATGTCATGCTTTATCTAAAACTATTCTCTCACTACAAACATTGTAACAAATGTTAAATAAACTGATGATACAGAAGGGGCTTGTTAGTCTTAAAAAGAGTTATTAAATTATTTGAAATTGCATGTCATGAAATAATTTTAAACAAGTTTGAGAAACCTGACTTCTAACTAGTCTTTGTAAATTTGTCAAAACTAATTAAGCATAGGATCCAAATATTGTAAACTGTCTCGTTTTCTGTGAAGAAATTAAAAGGTGAAGTATATCAGAGCTTGTGCTTAGGCCTACTCCTGGTCAATGTTTTCACTGGAAAAATGCAGCAGGCCCAAATGCAAAGTATAATTATTTACTGAAATAAAATAAAAGCATATTGATTAAAGACTGCATATGCTAGAATGTGTTTACAAAAATGTGAACAAGTCTATAAAAAACATGCAAAATGTTTTGAAGTCCATTTCAGTAAAATATATTCATTACTGAAACAGAAGCTCCTAAAAAGGGAATCCCAGAGAAGGAAATAGGATTAATAATATAATCAAGATATCAGCTGGCTTCATTTCAGCAGGTCTCAAGATAATACTGTTATGTTCAAAGGATCTGTCTCATAATCTTAGGATACCTATATCAAGGCACAGTTCACGATATCTATCTCTAGAAGAATGTGACAAAATTATTTAAATAAAAAACGCCACTTAAATTTAGAAAGCATGAACTGAAGTTATGAATAGTTAACATATTTAAATTCAAGCAACTATACTGCTGCTGATTCTATTTCATCTATAATTTAGGAAGTAAAAAGACTACAAAGTTTGCAACACAGCAGCAGTGTTGTCCTACAGACTTTTCTTGCTGGGGCTACCAAAGAAAATTGTGTAAGTATAAAGTCCACAATTTAACCATGGTATATGCCTCCTTCTTTATTTAGTGAATGTGTTAGGTTTTTCTCATCTGTTCACATTATGCAAGATTGTGTAGGATTTCATAATTTGATGATGGAAGGTTGAATATATCTGCAGTTCTTTAATTTTTTTGCATGTTGGTCTTATCTATGGTATGGCATTCAAAATGTTGTAAGCCTGCTCTTATCGATTTTTCTTGATTGCTTGATACTGACTGAAGTTGATTTTTCTTTTGGGAGGGGTATTGCTTTGCTTGCCCGTCTATAGCCTTGGACTTTTGCAATTTGAATTTTTCTTCTGAGAACCCCTAACAGATGAAAACCTGAGCATGTGGTAAAACAAGTATAAAGTAACATTTTATCCATGTTGAGAGCCCCCCACCCACAACTGTTATTAAATCTTCCAGACATTTCCCATTTCTTGCCCTTATGAGATGTAATACAGTGTTCCTTACTTTGAAGCTGGAAAGTTGACTATAGTTGCAGTTTCTTTAATTATTTTGCTAGCTGGTGCTATGGAAATTATAGCAATGTCAAAGCATATTAAACTGTCTGAGAATGAAGAAGCCTCAACTTAAGAACTTAAGGATATCTAGTTTTAGTTATCTCAGTCATTAAAACTACAATGTCTTAAGTTTTTCTGCTGTGACGTGTTTATACACAGATATAACAACATTCAGAAAATCAGAACTGCATCATTCAAAATATTACACATAAAAAAAGTATTAAAAGCCTGGAATTAGTTATTGTGATCAAACATTTCTTTCTGAGTGCTACCCATACTTCTCAATGTTTTTCCTGTCTCTAAAGATGTTATTTATTTTCTGGTAAATCAAACGTGATGACTGTCAGTAATACCAGCCATTAGAGATTTATACTTTTTACTGTTATTAACAAAATGCTTATTGGTGGAAACATGTTGTTCTATTAATCATTATGTGAATCAGAGTAATATTTAAAAAAGGTTCCTGATTTTATCCTTCCCCCAATTAATTTTGTCCTCGTCCAGAATTGTTGACTATATAAATTGAGAGGTATGGTGCTACCACAAAACATTTAGATGTAAATTGTTTCTCTTGGAGTTATTTCAGCAAACTAGGAACAGAGCACTAGACAGTCTATGTTTGCTTGCTACAGATTTTGTCTTTATCAGTGCTGTTTTTCTTAGAGGGTGCTGGAAAACTAACACAGGTTTGTTTGCAGAATTAGTAACTCAACAAGCAGCACACTCACCTCTGTTCCAGAATGACTGGGAAGAGAGATTGGATAAGCAATTCACAAAGAAACAACTGGAGGATATATAAATGTCTCCCAAATATGCAACAAAGTCCAGAAGACTTAGGATCTTTGTTTGGAAGTATTTACATGGGTATTTTTATACCTCAAATAAACTCCAACTAATTTTTCCTCAGGTAGATGGCAAATGTTGGAGGTGTGATGGGGATGGGAAGAAAGAGGTAACAGGGATATACTGGGTGAGCAAATTGATGTAACTAAAGAAATGATTTTTTGAGCCATGATACAGAATTAGAATTGCCTAGACATAGTAAGGCCTTGTTGGTTCTAATTATGGTGGCTACCAAAAAAACATTTGCTAGAAAATGGAAATCAAAGTCTCCACCAATTTTACTAGAAGTAGTGAATATAATTACACAGATAAAACAACTGGAAATGGGATCTTTAGACAAGGGTAGGAGCTAATTACATAGAAAAACATAGGAGTTGTGGGAACAATACATGCAGAGGAGGAATGAGATTTAAAAGAAATCAGGATTTGAAAGAGCTATGTAATGTTTGACTGACAATGACTGGATTGATTATAAGTCATATATAATGTCTGCAACTAAATTTATGTCCCTATGGTTTGTGATGTATAATGTTTGCAACTAAAATTATATCAATATGGTTTGTTTCCATTTACATAAATGTATGATTGTTTATGTCATGCATGATAACTTAATAAAGATATTTCTTGTTTTAAAAAAAACTGCATGGATTCCTTTTGCATTACTAACACTGCATTACCACATCAAGGTGATGCTGCACCACTGGGTCTGCCATCCTTTTGGTGAGATATCACACCGATGCCCCATCAAGACCCCAACTGCCAGAGATGGCGAGAGTTCAGGTGGATGTAAAAGATACATTGACACTAGTCAAAAAGAGATGGGGAAGCTCCCAGGTTTCCTGATAAATTTCCCCTAATCAGAATGAATACCAACTCAGGTCTAACTTGCAAAGAGGCTGTTGGCCTAATGGGACTAACTGGGTCAATGAAAAGTATAAATTAATAATGTTTGCCACTATATCTCAATCATTACATTTTTGCAGTCTATTTTAATGCATCAAAATGGTTGTTATATCTCAGTGGACCTGCCTCTGTAAAGTGATCTTGGAAGTTTTTTTTTTTTTCAGAATCCACTTCCAGGCCCTTTATGTAAGTCACACTAGACATAAGGGAATCATTCCTTTAACTTCCATGTAACTAGATATTGGTAGTGTGAGTCAAAGGCATCTTGTACAGCTTCTCAAAACTATTTTTAAATTTACATTTTTGCTTAATTCTTGTGATTTGTATTCTCAGAACAGCTGTTGACTCATTAACACTAATTGTAAATGTTCAACAAAATGCACTGGCTGAACTGCAAGTTTTACACTTTCCTAGTTTTTAAAGTGCTGACAGACCCTCTCCCATATTCTTCCTGAGGTGTCAAAACTATTATTGTAATTCAGGAGCTGTTAACTGACCACTCCTGCTTCTACTTTAATGACCTTTTAACAGACATCTAAACTATTTTGCAATTCACTTTTGTCTGCAGTGAGAAGGTATGTGTTGAAAGGTGCCAAAATGGGCTGTATTTGTTTAAAATTTATTTTTCATACAATGCAGTGCAAAAATAAGTCTGATTTTCTGTTCTTGAAGTTGCGCTAATGATATATATATATATTCTTTGCTGAGGCACGGATGTCTTTGTGCATGAAATTTTCTTATCTCTGTTGCATTGGCAGCTACTACACCATTGGCTTGTTACACTGTAACATACCAGCATTTCATCCAAACCATAATCCTTGGTCATGACAAATTAGTATTTTTGTGCTGTGAACATTGCCAGGATTTTTAAGAGTGCTGTTCACTTTTTTAATAGGGAAATGGTCTTTCCTGTTACCAGTTAGCAAGTATTCTAGACTTTATTAGTATGGAGTTTTGGTGTTTTTTTTTCAGCATGTCCCATGTACCCTTCTGCTAGCAACAGGGTCCCTGTTCTACCCCGGCACAAAAGGGAACCTGGAGCATCCATTGTCTTATTTACCTTAAAGAGCACTGACTTTAGCCTAATGCATCAAGACAGACCTGTAAATAGCCAGGGGATTCCATATCTCTGGACTTGGTTCCAAAGAGACAATTTATAGCTGTCTAAGAATAACCAAATACCTTAGTCATATCCACTGACAAGTCTACATATTTCTTTTGTGTCTTTCCTCTGCTCTGACTGGAATAACTGATGTAGAATAGTGGCCACTGTTAGCCACTCCATTTCCACAGCACTGGTATGCAACTGGTTTGTAATTACAGATATACAAACAACTTTACACGCCTGTCACAACTTTCACATTGAGAACTGATACTTTGTGTGTTTTCATACATAGTGACCATATAATCTACTTTCATAATTCTTGCAAAAGTATTATACCCTGACTGTGTGTGTGTGTGTGTGTGTGTGTGTGTGTGTGTGTGTGTGTGTGTGTGTGTGTGTGTGTGTGTGTGTGTCTGTCTTAAAATTATTCATTGCCTGAATTTAGAGCATATGGCAATAGGCATTATTTAGTTATGTAGTTATTTATTTTAGTATATATGTTTTGATTGCCAGGATGTCTACTGGTGTTGTAATCCCTTTCCAGTGAAAGCCCAGGGGAAAAGCTCCCAGCCAAATATGAAATGTACAGCATATAGGCACAGCAGAATAGTTGCCAGTATTTAATTTTACTTGTTACATAAATACATTAATAAAATATAAAAGGAGATCACTACAGCTGAGATACCATGTAGCACCTTCTGACATTTTTAAAATACTGATTTTTTCATTTAGTATTTTATATAGATACCAAGCCACAGCCACAGCCTGAAGCATATAAATAAAACTGCTTTAATATATCTTTAAAACTGTTATAATAAATAGGTAAGCACTTTCACACAGGCAACTGTGCTTCATCAGACCATAACACATAGTAAAAGCACATACATTTATACAAATAAGTGCATTAAATCATTAATTCAAACCAACCAATAAGAAGCAAACAGCAATAAAATGCATCACTCATTTAAAAAGACCCTGTCCCTTCAATATGGGTTTAATGGCTGTCCTACCATTGATGCCTGGATATTTCTCAGCCTGCAAACTAATAATCCAGTGTAACTCATGTCCCTCAGTGTAGTTCTTGAAATCTCCACCCCGGCACTAGGTGTAACCATTTCTACTACTCTAAAACCAAAAATATGTTCATTCCCAAACTCTATACAGTGTTTAGCTAAGGCATTATGTAAATCTTGTCTATTAATGCTATACTGATGCTCTCTAATGCACTTCATTAGGAACCTGTTTGTTTTACCTATATGGAAACAGTTACAGACTCTACAGCTAGCCAAATATATTAGGTCCCTACTTCTGCAATTAGCCTGCACTCTGAAATCATATCTAGTATGAGTAACAGGATGAACAAAATCAGTAGAGACATCTATATATTTACAAAAATTGCAATTCATACATCTACTAGTTCCTGAGTCCAATATGTTACCAACACTACCACTTTGCATTTTTTCTCATAACATAACTGTCATTTGAGACTTTTCTTGTTCTTAAAAACATAGCTAGGTTTATCACCAACTACTTTTTTCAAACCTTCATCCAGAAGTAAAATAGGCCAAATAGGTAGTGTTGGTAACATCTTGGACTCAGGAACTAGTAGATGTATGAATTGCAATTTTTGTAAATATATAGATGTCCCTACTGATTTTGTTCATCCTGTTACTCATACTAGATATGATTTCAGAGTGTGGGCTAATTGCAGAAGCAGGGACCTAATATATTTGGCTAGCTGTAGAGTCTGTAACCATTTCTATATAGGTAAAATGAACAGGTCCCTAATGGAGCGCATTAGAGAGCATCAGTATAGTATTAATAGACAAGATTTACATAATGCCCTAGATAAACACTATATTGAGTTTGGGAATGAACTTTTTTTTGGTTTTAGAGTAGTAGAAATGGTTACACGTAGTGCCGGGGTGGAGATCTCAAGAACTACACTGAGGGACGTGAGTTACACTGGATTATTAGTTTGCAGGCTGAGAAATATCCAGGCATTAATGGTAGAACATCCATTAAACCCATATTGAAGGCACGGGGTCTTTTTAAATGAGTGATGCATTTTATTGCTGTTTGCTTCTTATTGGCTGGTTTGAATTAAAGATTTAATGCACTTATTTGTATAAATGTATGTGCTTTTATTATGTGTTATGGTCTGATGAAGCACAGTTGTCTGTGTGAAAGCACTTACCTATTTATTCTAACAGTTTTAATTAAAGCAGTTTTATTTATATGCTTCTGGCTGTGGCTTGGTGTTTATCATTTCTTTTTGGATTACTCGTTTATTGCTAAACACCACTTGTCCCTGGGAGAGTTTTTTATTTATTTTATATAGATCAATAATCAACATGATACAATAAGATCACTGTTTTTTTTATTTAATTAGAAAGCCTTAGTATACCATTGTGAGGGCATATAAAGACTGAACTAAGGGATAATTTTAGAAGTTGAAAAGAGCATTTTGAAATCATGATATTATGATTCAAGATTTAGAGCTAGGACATGCAGGGATTACTATATTGTATTTTGTATCTCTGTCAGATTACTGATAGACCAAAATAGCAAACTGCATAACTCTGAAAGTAAAAAAAAAAATTTTACTGGCTTTTTTGCTCCTTGTAGGTAAAAAAAAAATACTTTTTGGCAGGGGTAAGCCCCCTGTACCCCCACACCCTTTACATATTATCTATACCAACTCGAAGATCATACAACATTGAGAAAGGGAAATTTCCCGAT
Organism: Protopterus annectens; assembly: GCF_019279795.1. Lineage (NCBI taxonomy): Eukaryota > Metazoa > Chordata > Ceratodontiformes > Protopteridae > Protopterus > Protopterus annectens. Next base: position 839,151,789 of record NC_056731.1, read on the forward strand.
CCCCAGAAATATTGGCAATGAGCAAAAAAGTCTCTTTGATAATTTTACTTTGAGCATATGTAATTCATTATTTTGATGTATCGATCATCTGGCATAGACCCTGTCCTTTACAACAAACAATAGGTGTTAATAACAAAAGAGATATAAGAACAAAATATTACCTCCTGAGGCAAGATTTCTGCTTATCCTTCCATGCCATGAATGGCCCAGCATTCTTTGAATTCCTTCATCCAAATAGAACCATAGTAAAGCACTTTCTTGTTCTAGAAACCTAAGCCTATGCTACAATGTCTACATCATTAGGTGGTGTGACAGATATCTAACCCAATATATCGTCCATTCCTGGAAAAGGCTGCCCTTACATATGGAGGAGAGTACTTTTCTAGCATCCTTTAAAACTAGTCTGTCTGACTGGGGATATATGGAGGAAGTCTACTTAATATGGACAGTGATAGTGTCTCATCATTACTTGGTGATGTTGAGCTTCTCTGTCATCTCCATTGACTGCAATCTTGGTAAGAACCTATGAATCTATAGAGAAGGGAAGAGGTACTTGTGTTATAAGAAGCTATAAACATTATCTGCATGTTTACTACTACAATGCATCAGAAAGGAGCTTGACAGGAAAGTTATTAAACTGTGGCATATATTTGGTGTACGTCACATTTTATTATTATTATTATTATTATTATTATTATTATTATTATTATTATGTTTTTTGGTTAAGACTTACCAGTTGACATGACATTTCTTTTTAAAGTACAATTTGAGTTCATTTTCAAAGGATGTGTAGCTTACTAAGTCAGTGATTAACTGCTGAAGCTTATTCCAGATATTGCCAATATATGTTTTTAAGAAAGACAGTTTTTCTGCACAAATTGTTAGATCTGGTAGTTTTTTTTTTCTCACTGAATTAGCCAAGCAAAGTGTAAATAGGTCACTGACCAATGGAACTGTTTTAGCCTCAAATCAGCATTTGGAAAATGGACAGTTTTATTTATGTATGTATGTATGTATGTATGCATGTCTGTATGTATGTATGTATTTATTTAGTTGTGTGATCGCCAGTACACTATTCTGAAAAAGTAGTAAAAGAATAAAAAATACAAAATGTAATTAAAAAAATAAAGACGGCCTTGAAACAAGGACAGAAATTATAGCTGAAACTGAAAGTAGGTAATAAAGGCATCATTAATAAAGAAAGAAGGGTTTTTGCTAATGTGCTTGAAAACTGAAACAGTGAGACTTCTATGCCATATGTCTTGTGCATGACCAATGAATTGTTCCCATGTCCAGTCACTGAACAAAGACAACAAGATGAGACAATACTCAAGAACAAGAGGGATGAATGTATACTCACAGGAAATATAGTCACTCATGGCAGAGATAATGCAGTTCCCCAAACTAAGTCTGCAAGGCATAACATGATGAAACCATAACCAGACCAACAGGCAATAGGGAGCACTCAAGTGACCCAAGAATAGAAAGCTCTAACTGCACAAAGGCAGAAATAGAAACAGTCAGCACAACTGGTTGTACTGCAGAAATAAAATGGAAATTGTTCAAATGCTCAAATGCATTAAACAGGAAATAATAGTAGAGCAGGCTATCACGTCTAATTGCAAAAATGCATAAAATAGCAAAGAACAATGTAGAAGAATACAGCAACCAAATGTAAAAATGCACTAAATATCAAATGCTAGGAAACTGTAAATATGCTTTAACTGCAAATATATTTTAAATATTAGCCACAATGCTTGAGGCCTGATAGAAAAAAACAATGCTTCTGACATCTGAAGCATAGCACTTAGGTAAAGGGGACTTATACACTCTTTGGAATGTGGCTTCTACTTGGTTACCCATATCAATTCTAGTATTACCAAATTCAAGTGGATACTGTGAATCTAATATAAAAACAATGGAATACACACAAAAATGCAAACACACACACATACACACACACACACACACACACACACACACACACACACACACACACACACACACACACACACACACACACACACTGCTCCAAGTGATGGTCTTCTTCTCAGCCAAGGTTGCCAAGCCATATTCCACAAAACTATGGACTGAAGATGAGCTGACTGCTTCCTGAGGCTTCTGATTTGTGGATTATGAGTAGTCACAATACAGAATAGCATATCTATTTTTGAAATATGTGGCCAGCCCACAAAAAAATCACTTACATAATAATGTGCACTGTTACCTTTGAATGGGTTAGGGCTAACAGGAGGAAGTTAATTGTTAAAGAATACATATTTTTGGCTGCAACTTAGTTGTACAGGGATAATGTAATGCAACAAATTTTGATTATTTCATATATGCGTGTGTTCGGGGAGGGAGTCTGCCTGTCTGTTTCTGCACAGTAAAGCATATGTGCTTTTCTACAGAAGTCCAGAGTACTTTTCTGCACTCTAGTGGAAGGCTGAAGTGTTTTTTTTTTGGTTTAAGCAAGACTCACTGTGAAAACGTCTAAGAACCTATAGCACAGCAGTATGCATCAGCATGCTAATGAGCTATAACGTCAAACATCATTAGTATGCATCAGCATGCTAATGAGCTATAATGTCAAACATCATTAGTATGCATCAGCATGCTAATGATATAATGTCAAACATCATTAGTATGCATCAGCATGCTAATGAGCTATAATGTCAAATATCATTAGTATGCATCAGCATACTAATGAGCTATAATGTCAAATATCATTAGTATGCATCAGCATGCTAATGAGCTATAATGTCAAATATCATTAGTATGCATCAGCATGCTAATGAGCTATAATGTCAAACATCATTAGTATGCATCAGCATGCTAATGAGCTATAATGTCAAACATCATTAGTATGCATCAGCATGCTAATGAGCTATAATGTTAAACATCATTAGTATGCATCAGCATGCTAATGAGCTATAATATCAAGCATCATGCTAAGCTCATCCCACCTTAATGCACTAGGCTGTAGGGGGTTGCTGCTGTTTCTGTGAATCATAAAGTTATACTCCCATCCTCAAACATATTGCAGTAAGCTGCAATGGATTTGGCAATTATTCTACATTTAAAAAATGTTCATGAAACCTAGTACATCTCTAGTCCAATTAAACATTCAGTACTGCACATTGTCACTTTATCTTCTCCCCTCATCACCCATCCCCATTCTGAAGCCAATACCAGTGACATAGAGGGATAAAGTGCTACTACAGCTCAGGCAACCTGAGTTTGATTAGGATTTTGTGTGCCTGGTGAAGCTTACAGGGGATGGTGAGCATATCCATCCTGGGAAGAGAGTGGAGTACAGCTGGCTACACACTGCCACAATTTCTTGGTGGAGGAAAAGCAATGCAAAAGGATAGGTATCAGGCTCACCAAACTATTACCTGGTGGTAGCATTCTATGTGTTTGTGTGGAAATGTGCACTTGCATAAGAAGGCATTGTGAACTTCTATGGAGACACAGATTTCAAATTCATCCCAGGTGTGGGTGACGTTATGAAGTGGATAACAATCATGAAACTTATGCAGCATATCTGGACTTGGCCTAAGGCCTTTGACACTGTTCTCTGTGCAGGCATTATTGACAGATGTGTAAATCTGAATACAAATCCTTATTTTGCATGGCAGATAGCTAAATGACTGACAAAAGCCATACAATTAGAGTAACGGATATCATTTCTGAAAGAAAAAAAATATATCAGTGGTGTAGCACAGAGCTCGGTATTGGGCCCTCTTCTATTTGGCTGCTGTTTTTCAGAGCTTCAGGCTAACACTTCAGGTCTCAGGTTATCTCAGTTTGCAGACTACTTTGAATTGTATATTATTATTATTCAATCTTCCATGGACTCACAATTGCTCATACTGGTGTTTGACCATGTTAATAACTGGTACAAGGACGATGGTCTCAAATTAAATGGAAAAATATATAGCATAGTTCATTCTGCTAAACAAAATATTTTCACATATCATGCAAGAGCCACTTTCCTCCAATAGGACAGTGATGGGAGGGATCCTGGCACTCTTGTTAATAATTCCTCATCTTTTGACCATCATGTCTCCCCCAAGTTCAGAAAGCCTTCTGTTTGGCTCATCTAATTTTCAAAGGCATCTCCTCTAGATCCATAGAAGTCTTAATTGCCCTTTATTTGCATTTAATCAGACCCATTAATAAATATAATGCCCCTTTTGGCATGTATTTGTCTAAGCATATCACTGAACCATGGCCTCAAAAATCTTAGTTATCAGGTAGATTGTCAGTTCTCTTGCTGTATGTAATCATTTTCCTATAGACTCTTCCATGGAGATTTGTGTCCAGCATTTTGAGCCATGAATGATCCAGCCCTCTCTGACTTCTTATTCCCTTGAAAAAAAACATAGCTCCTTAAATCCACTAAACCTTCATCAACAAAAAAATAAGACACAGTGGTGTGATAAACTCTTATCTCAAAATACCCTGCCTCTGAAATAAACTTCAATTACATTTCAAATAAAATAACACCCTTGCCACCTTCAAGGTAAGCCTAGATAATTGGATGGACAGTCTTAGAATCATCTCTACTGGTCTGTCTTGTCTAACCATCCTTGAGGATGGAAGGTACTTTTGAATATAGGTTATTGGCTAGGCTTATAATGGTCTTCAGACTGATTGTTAGTTACCTACCCATGAACCTCTAAAGGCAGGACATTATGATAGAGACGATATTTAACTTGCTTGTACTTTCCTGAGTGGAGATGCACAGATCCTACAGACATACCTGACTTAACTGACAATATCCATATCTTCTATACAAGCACGGGGGGATTTAAAAGATTAAGAAATTACAAACAGTATATTATAAGCTAAAATCATGCACAACCTAAGAGCTCTACATGTAGGTAGAAAATCAAAAATCCTTCTTGTAGTGTCAATGCACACAAACAAAATATTGGGTATAAATTTGGAAGGCAGTGAAGGGGTACAGCAGCAGTAGCAGTAACAGCTGTTGCATTCCAGTCCAGTAACTAGCTGCATGTTCATCATGGGCAATTGGCATCAGGAGAGGACCCAGCAGCAACTAACGTATAAACAGAAGGTTGCACCATGCACAGGAGTTCACAAATAATATTCCACACAAGTGAGCATGGTGCTGCACAAGGATGTTCATGGATGATCATGGTGAACCAGCCTCATAAGTATATATCACATTTGATTTCTGCACATAGGTGAAGTTACTCTCTTTTTTTTTCTCAAATATTTTTTTTTATTTTCAATTAAAATGACATTTGCATAATATTTTTAAATATCATTTTAAACAACTATATACAATATTTATAATAGCCTGACTTTCAGTTATATACACTGTATGTTATTAAATATAGAATTAACAGATCAGTTATCAGAGATACAATATTGATTATTGCAGAGTGTCCAACAAAGATATAACTTTCTTCCAAGGATGATTTACCAATGGCCTGGGATAGATTCATAGTTCTTTGATTTTTATTTCCATCAATACAGTTGTCTTCAGTAAAGTGTAGAATTCTTCCAAGGTCAGGGGTGTATTTGAATTCCACCTTCTGGTTACTCATTTCCTAGATATAGCAAGTATTGTCCATAACTAATACATATTTGCCTTATTCAGGTAGGGACCTTCATTTACATTTAGAATTATCAATACTTTAGTTAAGGTAAAGGAATCATTAAATAAAGCTTGTAAAAAAATGATTGATTCCATTCCAGTATGATTTAATTTTATTACATTCATAAAAAATATGAATCCAGTCTGCTTTATTTGACTTTTCACACCTCCAGCAAAAAACATTTGTAGTAGTACTGATCTTTTTAATTCTATCTGGTGTTAAAAATGCTTTATGTATGTATTTCCAGTTAAATATTTTCCAGTACTGTGTATTAGAGGTGTAATTAACTGATAGTAAGATGTTAGTTTTAATTTCTTCTGTTAACTGCAATGAATGACCTTTTGTTAAGAACTGCCAGTATGATGGTTTGGGAATTGTTTTATATGTTATTAACCGTTTATATAGATTTGAAATGGAGTTTTTCTTTTCACAACTATTATATATAAATTCATACAGAAAACTTATTAGATTTGGAATATCTTTAAATGAGGAATTATTAATTAATCTGCATAAATCTTGAGTGTACATTAGAACACTTTGTAAGGTTAACCAGTCCTCTGTTGGAATATTGTAAGCAGTTTTTATCATATGTATATCTAAAACATTTAATTTATTTACACATTGAAACCAGCATAAGAATCCATTTTGTTCCCAGGAGGTTATTGTTTCCCTATATATTTTGTGAGGAAAGTTCTTAGTGATGGGAAAAGGGTTAAAAGGTCAAACCAAAGTTTTAGATCTATGTTTGCATTGATACGTTTCCTAAAGGAATTGATGTAATGATTAGTCAGTGTTGTTTGTTTGTTATATTATATTGTTTACTTATGATAGTCTGTACCAGGGTTTGTTTGATTTGTCTACTATTAATTTTTTTTTAACAGATTAAATTAATTTGTTAATATGTTGTTGTTTGTCTTTTGGCTTTTCCCGGTTAGGGTTCGCCACAGCGGAACTCCGGTCCGCTAATGATTGACAGTTGGTTTTTATGGTGTTGAGTTGCCAGCCCGATGCCCAACCTTCAACGAAGGCATGCCCATTCAACGCATGTCTTTCGAATACCCACTCGACCACGGGGAGGACATGTAGACTCCACACAGAAGGCACTCCCAACCCAAGCTGAGAATCGAACGGGAGAACCTCTTGCTGTCAGGCAACAACGCTACCGCTGCACCACCACGGAAGTCAATAAATTCATTTGTTAATATAGCCATTGTTAATTCTTTCCAGCTGGCAAAATAATTTGGGTTTATCCAGTCTATTGTAATTTTAAGCACAGATGCTTTTTTATATATTTCTATTTCTGGGAAGTTCAATCCTCCTTGTTTCCAGGGTCTAATGTGATGAGTTACAGCAACTCTATTATTTTTGGGATACCATAAAAATTTTATTAAACATGAGTTTATTTCTTTAAGAATGCATCTTTCCGGAATTAACTGTATTGCTAATGCTACATATAGTATTTTTGGCAATAAGACCATTTTAATTAATTGCAATCTGTCTTCAAAAGTTAATATAATTTTGTTCCACTTTTCTATATATATTTTTATTGTTTCAAAAATGTTTTTATAATTTATTAATATTGTTTTGTTTATATTTTTGCATAACACTATTCCTAAATAATTTAGCATAAGTTCTTATTTTCCTATGATGGATTTATGTGTAACTTGTAGTTCTTTTTTTCTTATTTAAAAATAGAAATTTTGATTTTGATCTATTAAAGTGTAGACCTGAATTCTTCTAAAATTTCTCCATTACTTCTTTTAGCTCTCCTAATGACTCTGTGGAGTTTGATAGGGTTAATAAAATATCATCAGCAAAAAGCATTATTTTAGATATGTACTGGTCATAGACTTGTATTCCTTTTATTCTTGGATTATGGTGTATTATTTCAGCAAGTATTTCTATAGCCAAAGCAAATAAAATAGGAGAAAGGGGGCATCCTTGTTTAGTACCATTTGTTATATGGATATATTCTGAGGTGAAAGGACCTAATTTAATGTAGGCTAAGTTATTAATATATATGTTTTTAGTAATAAGATGAAGGGAGGAGGAAATTCAAATAATGCTAAAGTTGTAAATAGATATTCCCAGTTGAGGGAATCAAAGGCTTTTTCTATGTCTAATCCGATTACAAGTGTTTCTCTGTCTTCTTTATTCACATAATCTATAAGAGTAAGTATCCTTTTAATATTATCATGCGTGTGCCTGTTATATAAAAATCCAGTTGAATCATTATTAATTGTCTTTGAAAGTGGGATTTTCATTCTGTTAGCTGGGATTGGCATGAATATTTTGTAATCGTTATTCAGTAATGATATAGGTCTGAATGAGGTGCAAAGGTCTGATGGTTTATCTTTTAGAATTGGTGTTATGAGAGAATATTTCCCTGAGGGTGGTATTTTTACTTCTGACTGGACTTCTAGCAAAGTTTTATGAAAAAGGGAGATTACTGTTGAAGGGAAGAGTTTGTAAATTTCCATAATTACACCATCTATCCCTGGAGCTTTGTTAGATTTACTTTCTTTTATCTTGTCAATAATTTCTTTGTAGGATATAGGTTTTTGTAGGTCTAGTTTTAAGTTTTCAGGATTTTTTTTTATATATTGATAAGGTTTGTATCTAAGTTTATTTGGTTGGTATCTAAATCTTCTTTTTTGAAGTGTTCCACATAATGGAACCGAAATGCTTCAAGGATGTCTCCTATATCTGATGCATTTTTCCCTTTCTTTTCATGATATATGCTACTAATGTTATTTGCTTTAGATTGTATTTTAATTCTTGTAGATAAGTTATGTAGATATCTGGGGGAGGTGGCTAATGAGTTTATTTTTAATTTTTCCAAGGCTAGGCAAGTTTTGTGTGTTAGAATTTCATTATATGTTTTATCTAATTCCTCTATTTCTTTTTTGACTTCTGGACAATTCCAATTTTTTTTTTTAGATTTTGCTGTCAAGACTCTGGTTTGCAAGTCTAATGATTCAGATTCCCACTCTCTAACTTTGTTTTTGTACCAGCTAAGGGTCTTACCAAATAAATATGCTTTTAATGAGAACCAAACCATGACTCTACTGATTTCTGTTGTATTATTAATTTCAAGAAATAATTGTAGTTCTGACAACATCCAGGGTCTGAATTCTTTAATTTTCGTGATATATGATGGAATTCTAGTTGAGAGGATTAAAGGTTTAAACTCTATTTGGAGCTTCATTATCAAAGAGTCATGATCTGAGAAGGGGCATGGAACTATTGAGAAGTTGAGGATTTTTGTTTGTAAATCTTAGACTAAGAATAATTTGTCTGTTCTGGTTTGTGTTCCAAATCTATGATCTTTATGGGAAAATAATAAGGATTTATCATCTTTTACTTTGAAAGTGTCAATTAAATGAAATGTATCAATTCATTTTTTTAAGGATTTTGAAATAGTTGCTATGCGAAAAGACTTCTTGGTGGTTTCAGAAGCTTCTAAGGTATAATTAAAGTATCTTCCCAGTATAGGATTTCCTTTATAATTGTTGGAAATAAAATCTAGGTGTTTTTTAACCGTTCCTGCTCCAGTTCCTGGGAACCAATATAGATTAGCTAAGGTCCATATTCTGTTATTAAATTTAATTGTAACAAATGCTAGTAGACCTTCTTTGTCTTCATATTTATAAATAACATTTGGAGTGATTATGTTTTTCTTCCAGAGAACTGATGCTCCTTTTGTCTTTGTCATATAGAAGGATTGAGTTAAGACTGTATAGTCCTTGGGGTTCCAAATAAAGCTATCATTAGTCTTAAAATGCGTTTCCTGGAGAAATACTACTTGTGCCTTATTTAGATTTAAATATTTTAGTAAGTTTGATCTTTTATTTGCATTATTTAAGCCATTGTATTTAATGATAAGAATGTCAAATCCATTTCAAGTTATTGTTGAAAAAAACTTTTTGCTTCTTTTTTTTATTTTGATTATAGTAGTCATACCATATTCTCTAATAACAATGGATGTTATTTTTTATGTGTGTAAACTTGGGAGTGTAATTTAATGTTCTTTCTTCTTTAAATATAAGTAGGGTAAAATTCTGGACAGGCTTTAAAAAGTACTTCTATAAAACATTAATTCTAAAGTATCAAATACAAGTAAATATGAATTTCCCATTAAACATGGAATGAAAGTCATTTCTAATCCAATAAATAAAGATAGATCTATTGGATTATCACTCATACCTTTAACCAATAATATCAACTGAGCTTCATATGTTAAATTATTATATGGAGAATTTTCTTAAAAGAGATATGAAATTCTATATTATTCTATTATTGTTCTATAGTATTTTATATATCAGGATGGAATGTTAGTAGTGTAAACAATTATTATGTTGACTTAGAAAATATCCAATATTTAGTTACCCTTAAGAGATCCCAAACATGTCAGATATGTCATTTTGGATAAATTACATGCAACAGAGGAACATACACTAAATAAGCCAACAACAAATAGATTATTACTAAAATAATTTGACTAAAAGGACTCTACAGGAGACAATGAGTGATTACCAATGAAATATGAATTTACTGTAGGTGTACTGTCTTCCTTTACTTTCCCGCTCTTCACCTCACCAACTTCAACTTACACTTATGAAAAGACATGGCTTATCAGTGGTATCCTGACTCAGAGTAGTGGCACCCTACATTCTAGTATGCAGTGCTTTTACATATTTCTAGATTTACAAAGCAGAGTCTAAGAATGAACTATGATCACCCTGACAAATTCCAGTCCTGCATAGGGCACCTCCTGCTTCCAGAATGGGTAATCACATCAGGTCTAGAATGAATGAATGTGAAGGTATCTATATGGTAATCAAGACTTACCTTAGTTAAGTATTAATCAATTAGTATTTAGAGGGTGTATATTATATCCTCGAATGCTTAAAAAAGTGAACGCTGATTGATCGAACTTATTTTCGCAAAACTGCAAAATATCAAAGCAGCAGAAACTCAAATTTTTTCCTAGGGAAAGAATTTGGTTGTCTGTTTCTGTTGCTTTGGTATTTTCAGTGTTATGGTGGAAAGTTACCGGTCGGATTCAGGTAAATGTGCGATTGTGTGGATGTGAGTGTTAGGGTGATTTAGGTGAGTTAGGGTTAGGGCTCGGGTTAGGTGTGTGTGCGATTGAGTGGACATGAGGGTTAGGGCGGATTAAAGTGAGTTAGGGTTAGGGAGCGAGTGAGGTGAGTGTGCGATAGTGACGGACCTTAAGATTAGGGTTTAGATTAAGGTAAGTGGGTAGTTAGTGGTGTGTGCATAGTTTAGTGTAGGGTTAGGTATCAGATTTTAGGTGTATGTGTGTGGATTTCTGTTTGTTTGGTGTGCTTGTGCTGTGTGTATGTGTTTTGGATCATCGATTTTTTTCCCTGGGAAAAAAATTGCTAATCTGACAGTTCGAGATTGTAAGCTTTCGCTTAAATTAGGTCGATCAATCAGCGTTCGCTTTTTTAAGCATTCGATGATATAATACAGACCCTATTTAGAGCATCTTAGAGCATTCTCGGGCCTGTTAGAACACTCTTAAGCCTCTCCTCCCTTGACCAAAAACAAAGATTTCCCTTCCCTTTCTTTCCCTTATTTTAAACCAGTACTAATAAAAGAAATTCAGCAAACATAGGTAAACAGAAATAACATTCAGAAGTCCATCTTGTACATGACTCGCAATCCATTAAACAAGTCAGTGACTAACATCACTTTAGTAAACATTATAAAGACAAATTAGAAATAATTTCCTAGCTCTTTAAATTTTCTGATAAAGCAAAAAGTTAACAATAAGCTATTTTAACTAAAAGTATAAAGCATTTCAATTTTTCCTTGCATGTATACATTTCTACTTTTATTTTAGTGTCAATAGCTATCTTTGAAATCTGTGCAATACTTCACTTCTTCAAATCATTCCTTTTTCAATTCAGGTTTTGTTTTGTCAAAACGGCAACAATATTTCAAGGGCACAATTAATATTTAGACAGATGTTTCAAATAAATAACTTGTCAGTTGCCAATTGAGTTAGTTTAGAATGTATGGTTAGTGCAAATATAGCATGTTGCAAAAATAATATGTATTTTTTCGTGTGCTCTAGAGATTGTCATATGCAAGTGACATATATAATGTAGCATATATAGAGCAGATAGCTTATATATTCAGGTTGTTAAAGTAAATTATGCTTATTAATCAAGCAGTTTCATTTAAATTCACAAGTAATTCGGGGACATTTCAGTTGAGTTTCCAGGAATGTGTAGTCCAATGTGAGTAACTGAGTCCACTTTTCCTCATAAACATATGTCACAATTCATTAAACTAATCAGAGTCTAACATCTGTCTAATAATCATTATAAAGACAAAGAATAGTGATTTCTTAGCTGTTCAAACTTTCTGATATCGCAAAATGTTGACAGTACGGTATTTTAACTGGAAGACTAAAACATTTCAATACTTCCTTGTGAATATATATTTTTACTTTTACTGTAGTGTCAAGAACTGTCTTAGAAGTCTACGCATTACTTCACTTCTTTCAAGTCATTCATTTTACAGTTCAGATTATATTTCGTCAAAATATCAATAGCATTTCAAGGGCACATTTAATATTTAAATTGATATTTTAAATGAATAGCTATCAGTTACCAAGTGAGTTTGTACAGAGTGTGAGGTAACTGCAAAGATAACATGTTGCAAAAAGTAATATGTATCTTTGCATATGCTCTAGAGACTGACAATTTCAAATAACATATAAAATGTAACTTTTACAGTGCAGACAGCTTGTGAAATCAGCATGTTAAAGTAATACATTTTAATCAAGCAGCTACATTTCAGTGCACATGTAGTTTGGTAACATTTCAGTTGTGTTTCCAGGAATATGTAATCCTGTGAGGACAAATCATAAAATATTTACAAATAATCCTGTTATGTATTCATTTTACCTTGTTTATGTTGTTTTACATTTTAATAACTAAACAACATTACTTTTTCTTATTATTTGTTATCTGTGAGGCTAAATGCACTTCGCAGATTCACAGCGTCCTTAGAAACTGCAGCAATTGTTTACTGTTGCTATGGCAGCAGAAATAGAATGTGAAGTAAGCTTCACTTCTCTTAACCAACAGTACATTTTCCCTCCTTTTTTATGTATGTGTTAATACTAACAGGAAATAATTCAAAGGACATATGTACATGAATGGAAATTTCAGAGTTAATCACGAACATGTCCCTAATCCCAATAAGCATAACAGAGACCATCATTAATCTAATAAATATTGTAATAACAATTAATTAAGTTCACTATTCCAATTAGTCTACCTTAAAACTAGATTGTTTTAGACTATTATTTATCTAAGTATAGATGCTGCAGTGGTGCTGCTGCGGTAGCGTTGTTGCCTCACAGTAAGACATTGTCCTGTTCGATTCTCAGCTAAAGCATCTTCTGTGTGGAGACATGCATGAATGGGTGTACCTTCGTTGAAGGTTGTGCATCAGGGCTGGCAACTCGGTACGTAAAAATCTACTGCCAATCATTAGCGGACCGGAGTTCCGCTGTGGCGACCGCTAAATGGGAAAAAGCCGAAAGATACAACAACAACAACATTTATCTATGTATAGATAGTGAGTTATTAAATATATACAGACTATATTAGTATAGTAAATAGGAGAGAATTTAGAAAGGGAGACAAGTTGCAGTTAAAGAAATAATGAGAAAAGAGAGAAGAGAGAAAGAAAAGAGAAAATTAAGAGAAAAATACACATATACTATGTATGTTGATTTACAGTATAAATACTCTTACTCTTACTCTATAGTAAGGCACACGGGTGTTCCACTCACCAGGCTGAACAAGGAGAATGTTACTGTCAGCTTCCTGCTGGGTGCTCGGATCCGCCACAAACACAAGCACTTAGGTCACTCCAGAACAAGTACAAGTATGACACTGTCATTGTACATGATGGTGTGAATGATCTAAGATGTACCTCCCTGGACTACATGAAAAGAGACATTGAGGAGCTCTCTGATCATGTAGCCCAAGCTGGTATGACCCTGACCTTGAGTAGCATACTACCTTCACCTAGAATGATACCACAATACAAAGACAAAATTATCAATTTCAACAATTGGCTAAGATTCTGGTGTCATTCTAAGGGGATCCAGTGTCTGTCTGCCTGGGATGACATGATAGACAAGCCTTACTGTTTTGCCAGAGATGGGTTGTACCTGTCACACCTAGGTTTTCGAATACTGGCCAAGGCTCTTGCCATCCCCATAGTGCCTTTTTTAGGCAAGGCTCAAAGGACAAACCAACCACCATAACCAGCACAGGTAACCAAAAACTAAGGGTAATGCTACTCAACGCCAGATGTCTCAACCTCAAAATGCACACACTCGAGGCTCTCCTCAGCATGGAGAAAATCAATGTTTGTGCAGTGACGGAAACCTGGTTCAAGGCTCAAGAGAGCACCCCAGCACTGCCAGGTTACAATTCATATCATACCTTCCGGCCTCAGTTACCGGATCGCAGTACAAAGGGTGGAGGTGTATCCATATTCATCAAGGATACCCATATCTCCAGGTTAGTAGCGCAACATGATGCCCCAGAGATCATCCATGCGCAACTATCAACAGGCAAAACCACATTTCAAGTCATAGCCAGTTATAGATCGCCCACCATGTCCCAAGATGCTCAGTCTGCATTCCTTGAGACATTGGAAAATATAAAGGTCCTACCCAACACCATAATCTTCGGTGATTTCAACTACCCTGGTATAGACTGGGCGAACTACCAATATTCCAACTCCTATGCTCAGCGATTCATAGAATTTATAAATTCAAATGCCCTTGAACAACTAGTATGTTCCCCCAATAGAGGGGACATCATATTGGATTTAATCATCACAAATATGTGCGCCCACTGTACCACACCCGTTATCACTCCCTCCTTGGTCAGATCCGACCACAAACTGATAACCCTGGACATCCTCACCCCTCCACCTCCCCCAGTGAAAAAAAACATAGTCAAAAGCCTTTCCAAAGCAAACTTCAAACTACTTGCATCCGAAGTGGAAAGTTTCACTATTCCCTTGCAGAAGGATAATGATATCCAGGATGCGGGATCCTACACCAAGGCACTCTATATGCATCTTCAGGATTGCATGGACCATGCTATCCCAAATAAAACCAAGACTCCTTCCTCAAGCAAGAAGAAACCAGTCTGGTGGACCCAGGCCATAAGCAAACTTTACAATAAAAGGAGGAGACTTATACAAAAAAAGGCCAACTCTCAAGTAGAAAAATCCTCCCTGATCAGCATTAGTAAGAAATTGAGGGCCCTCATCAAGTCAACTAAAGCTAATTTTGAAAAGAAAGTTGCCAAGGATGCCAAGGATAACCATAAGGCCTTCTATGGCTACATAAAAAACCTAAATGGCAACGCTCAGGTCTGTTCTGAGCTAGTACAAAATGGAACAAAATACACTGACCCTTCTGACATTGCCAACATCTTAGTTGACAGGTTCAGTGCAAATCCTACCCCCCCCCCTCACCACCTACAGGGCCTATTACCATTCCAGGGGATTGTGTAAGTCCAATTATTACCGATACGTTGGTTAACAAGGCTCTATCTAAAGCTAAAAACACTGCCTCCATGGGACCAGATGGTGTCCCAGGCTGTGTCATACGTGAGCTCCAAAAAGAATTAACCCTGCATCTTAATACCCTGTTCAGTCTCAGCCTCTCCACAGGATATGTGCCCAGAGAATGGCGCACGGCAATGGTGGTCCCGCTACACAGAAGTACAGGCAAGCACGGAAGGGCTGTGGCTGACTAAGTTTGTGGACGACTGCAAACTGGGTGCTATAATAGAGTCTCCGGCTGACATGGAGATCCTCCAGAAGGGCCTAAATGAGACTGATGCATGGTGTTAAAGCCATGGTCTCAAGCTAAATGCAAAAAAATGCATAGTAATCCCCTTTGGAAAAAACAGAGTACCCACAAACTACAACATAGGAGGTAATCCCCTGAAATCTGAAGAAGAAATAAGGGATCTAGGGACCCAGGTAGATAGCCAGCTTTCCTTTGATAACCATGTTGCCAAAGTGGTTAGAAAATCCGTCTATGTGACCCATCTGATCATGAAAGGATTCGCATCAAGATCTAAGGATGTAATGGTGCCCCTCTACTCTTCCCTCATCAGATCCATTATTGAGTACAATGCACCAATTGGAATGTACCTGGCTAGACATCTCCAGCAGCTGGAGAGACCACAGAGGTACATAACCAAGATAATTACTGGCCTCAAACAGTTGCCCTATGCAGCACGATTGAAAAAGCTAAGACTGTTCTCTGTTGCATACCACTTTCTCAGAGGCAATCTCTGTCTAACGTACAGAGCCATGCCCAACCCAGAATTGTTGAACATGCTCCATCTTAACAAAACCAAATCTACTCGAGCTACACGCTCTAGGGATATAAATCTCAATACAACAATGAATAGAACATGCTGGAGGGATAGATTCCCTTCGCAGAGACTTCCCTTACTATGGAACAGGGTCCCGATCTACATAAGACAGAGCCCCTCACTATCATTCTTCAACAGGAACCTTGATGAGTGGATGGGTAACAGAAAGTTCACACCGGGGATCACACCAACAGCACTACTAGATAGGGGCCAAGGGTACTAGCTGCTAGTACAAGGGTCTAGGGAACTACTAAAGGGGTGGTGAATACCGCACAACGTGGCTGGGCTAATATATGCCTTCGGGCAGATAGCTCAGTATTAACCTATGAACCTATATTTTATGTGCTATATAACCCTCCTTCTGTGAAAGAAAAGTACCCTGTTTTACATACCTGAGGTAATGTGAAAACTCTCATGTGTCATCTATTTTCAAAATTATAGATAAAGATTCCAGTAGTTAGTTACCTTTGTTTTAAAATTCCAAGCAGTAAGATTGGTCCTTTAAAGTAATGTTAAAACAATTCATATCATAGTAGATGCTTTGAGAGATTTGCCTGTAACAGTATCAGTCTTTTGCTTCTTCTTTTTGACATCTGTCCAAACATTTGTTTATTTTGTTCTCTTAAGAGAAGGTGACATCCAATCCATATCTTCTGGTAAAGTAATCACATTATTAGTTTTAAAAAATGAAGAGGCTTCCTCTAAGTCAATAAAAGTCCTCATCTCGTTGGCATACAGTATTTTTATCTTAGCTGGATATGCAAGTTGTGCCTTGATGTTATTTTGTTTCAGAAACTTTATCATTGGCAGAACTTTTTTCCTTTGTTCCATTATTTTAGATGAATAGTCGTTATCATATCTTATCAGGCTCTGTTTATATTTTAGAGGTGCCTTCCTCCAAGCAGATCTTAAAATCAGTTCCTTGTCCAAGTATGAAAGAAATTTGATAATTATTGACCTAGGAGGGGAGTTTGAGTTAGTGGCAGGTTTCCCAAGAGATCTGTGTGCCCTTTCAATGCAAAAGGAAAGTCCTTCTTTTAAATTTAAAAAGTCAGGGATCCAGCTTGATAAAAAGGAAATAATATCCTCACCTTCTGTGTTTTCAGGTAATCCGAAAATACTGATATTATTTCTCCTCTCCCTAGTTTTCAAGTCATTTACTTTATTAACCAACCAAGTGTTTTGTTTAAGAAGCAGTTCTTTTTGTGTTTCCTCTTCCTTAAGTCTGCTTTCTTAGTCATTTAGAGAAACCTCTATTCCTGTTATCCTTGTCTGGTGGTGTTGTAGCATTTCCATGAGAGTGTCAGTCTGTTTTTGACTGCATGGTTTAAGATTTTCCAGGTTCTCTTTAAAATCATCCATCTTCAAAAACATCTCCTGCAGGGTAGATGCCATCTGTTGTAGTTCCTTCTTTAAGGCAGCATCCTGATGAGAATTCTTTTGAGTTGCTCATTTTAACAAGTGAATATATCTCCAAGGTCTTTGACAGGAAGTTATTTGTTAAACTTCACCAAAGTTTCTAATTATGTAAATTAGTCCTTTATCTATAAGATTTTATACTTTGAAGGAAAAAAAAGAATATTTTTTCCTGCCTTATTTAACTAGTTATATGGAGCTCTAAAATACTGCTGCTTTCAGTTAGCCATTCAGGCTCTGCCCCCTGAACTGTTCGAAGTTACTCTTTGATGAATAACAAAGCAGTTCAACATAGTATGCGGTCACTGCATGACACAACTCTTAAAGGTATAGGTGATGAGCCACAATCTAACTCTAGTCTGCACTAGACATCACAACAAGCAGCTATTCCACCCTTTGCTTCCAGTGTCATTTGTTTCACAACTGCATCAGTTTCCATAGCAGCTACTCCTGCAGGATATCTCTTGTATCCTGTCTACTTCTGATGACAGCATGCATTGCAGAGATAGTCACTGGTATCCGGCATATGAGGGTCTGCAGCCACTGTTGCCAGTCTTTCACTGAACTTTTGTATCTGTGGCAGATCTGGGAGCATCAGATCATGCATAGACTAAAAGAATGTGTGATATCTCAGCTTCAGTCAGCTTTTCAAGCCATAACAGTTCCCATGTTTCTTCAGGTAGCTCAGTACATAGTTTTCCATGAACCATCTAAACAGAAGAGTCGACTGACTGGAATTCACTCTGTCCAGCAAGTGGAAGGCATTCCATATTTTGTTGGGAGGTAGGAATACCAGTGCTGGTAAATGCTTTACCTCATAGAAGAATGGTTACATACACTGCTTCATCTGTTGCCCCAGGGCCTGAACATGGTGACGCATGATCAATATTCAGTATATATATATATATATATATATATATATATATATATATATATATATATATATATCCACTTTTTAATTTTGAAAGTCCACAATCCCGAATCAAAATACCAAACTCAGTACCTCGAGATTGTGGAATCTCAAAATTTAAAAAAAAGAAAAAAAAAGTAGAAGACATAAAAAAAACATGTTTTTGCTGGGGGGGCAAGCCCATCTGCAGCCCCCACCTCCCCTACAACTTAAATATATTAACTCAGAGATTGCTGTACAGTGAAGAAAACGGTAATGGAGATTGCTGTACAGTGTGGAACGGGAACATTACCATTCTCTTCACTGTAGTGCGATCTTGGACTTAGTATATTTAAGTTGCAGAGGATGTAGGGGATGCAGGAGGGCTTGCCCCCATGCAAAACCATGTTTTTCTATGCCTTCTTTTTCTTTTTTTTTTTTTTAAATTTTGAAATTCCACAATCTCGAGGTTTTGAGTTCGATATTTTGAACTTCAGGATTGTGGACTTTCAAAATTAAAAAGTGGACCCATATATATATATATATATATATATATATATATATATATATATATATATATATATATAGGCCTACTTTGACCCATTGAAATTACACTTTAGCGAAACTTAGTTTCACGTGTCCGGATTTGTGAAAGTGCATTTATCCAAAAATGCAGTTTCGTGAAACTATGCAACACTGACGAATTAAAAAAACAAACATACTACAATTTACTAATGCAGGGGGTAAACCCCCCGCACAGCCCACAACACCACTACTAATATATACTAACTCCGAGATCAAGGTAAAATTAGGACATTCTGAGAAAATCTGTATAGTTGAGAGGTATGGGAGGTAGAGCAAGATCACATTGATACATCAAGCCTCATTCTTAGCTATGCTGTGGAAAACAAGCTAAAATTACAAATAAAGCACTTAGAGTGATTTGGAAGTGTTAAAATAGATCAGGAAACAAATATATAGAGAAAAAAAAGATTTTTTAGTTCTAGAGTGGAGTTTTCCTTTAACTCTGTGTTGTTAACACCAAGGCAGCATGTGCTGCAGAAAACCTCCACTAAATACATTGTCACATAGTAACTAAATAATAAATTTAGCGCAGCACTAAAGAAGCAATATACACTCAATATGTGACACACGTGTAAAATGAATGACTGACTGCATTATGTGTATGACTAAACAAGAGGGTTTACATTATTTTTTAATTGGTGGGCTTGGCAATGGCCATAAATGGTAGCAGAAAGTTAATAATGATATATTAGGACTAAAAAAATTACGCAAACTGTAATTTGATTTGAGCAGAACCAGTTTCAGTATTGCTACAATTGCACCATTATGTTACTTAATAATTCCGGGCTCTTCCAAAAGATGGTCACTAAATTATCTGTTTGCTTATTTGTTTAATTTACTTAACTGATAACCAGGAAGTGGGTTAGACCAAAGACTCCATCTGAGATCTGGTAACATATAGGTTGAGCTTACACATAAACAAAATTATAGATGTAGACAAGTAAAGAAGTTGAGTCAATTTGTGCTACAGCATAGCTAAACAGTAAAGGTTGATAAGAAAAAGTCTTCTAAGTACTGTAACAAGTAAGACACAATGTTTAAGTACTAACCAGAATCAAAATAACCCATACAGTCAACAAAACTAGTTACATGTTTAAGAGAATTATGTTTAAAATATTATTAGAAATAGTATTAAGTGATTTAGTTTCCACATAGGATGCCTTACTTTACAGGTTATTTCCATTACCTGAAGCGAATCACTGGACATGTTCAGTGCAGTAGTGCACATAATGATACAACGGGGCACCTGTAACAATTGCTAGCAAGGAAGGTCGATTTCTTCACAATTATAATCTGGAAACGCTTTCCCAAGGCTGCAGAGTAAATGAAATTAAATACTGTATGCAGAATGTCAGACTGCAAATAATTCTGATAATACTTTTGAATCAAGATGCTGTTTGAATCTCACTTACATCTGTTTAGAATACTTTTTGAGCTGAATTGATTATTTTGTATTTGCAAGCGTATAAACACCCACTAATCCCTTTCTGAAAGACATCCACTGACCAGCACACTGTAATCAACTAGAGAAGTTTGCAGGATGGCTGTGACCCAGATGACTCTGAATCCAGTGGTTGATTTAATGTGCCCAACCAAGAAGTTTATAAAGAACTTTCTATACGTACCTGGAAGACCAGGTAGAGAATTCCTGAAAGCCAACTGTTCATGAGAAGGTGTGCAAAAGCCTTGATTTGGTCACAACAGGTAGAAATGGAAATGAACTAGATGACCTCCCGGTACTATGTAGGCTATATTTTCTGCTGCACTGACTGGTGTGACATTTGTGAAACTTATTGAAGTGAAACTTCTTAAGGCATGGTACTGTGAGTTCAGAATGAAATGGAAAAGTGAAATGGAAACAGAACTGAGACTCCGCCCACAGCACTGGGTATGTAGGGCAAGTTCACGTTATTGAGAGGTAGTGCAACTTCCAACTCAAACTCTGCCAGTGTGCATGAACGCATATATATACACACACAGACACACACACAGACACGCACACACACACACACACACACACACACACACACACACACACACACACACACACACGCACGCACACACACACACACACACACACACACACACACACACACACACACACACACACACACACACACACACACACACACACACACACACACACCACTAATTTGTAAAGAAGAAAAAGAACGGGTCACTTCAGTGGGCAGTGTGCACTATTCTCATGCCCACAGATATATCTGATGCCCTGACAGTTACAAAAAGTCTTGCAAGTCTTTTTTAGTTTATCAGTTGCCCTATTTAACTCATTTGCTGGATGTAATGTGTGCATTTTCAGATGTTTTACTTGTTTATCTATAAATGTTATCACCAGTCCTCTTTGTAGAAATTCCTTGTCTTTTGTAATAGTCACTATAGCATATCGCAAAACGCATTGACTGCAGTATTATTGAGAATTACTCATCACGTGGTCATGCTTGTAGTATTTGACACTTTCACTAAAACCTCATGGAAGTTTGGGTTTCATAGGTTCATAGGTTCATAGGTTTATACTAGGCTATCTGCCCTAAGGCATTTATAAGCCTAGCCCAAATGTTTGTGGCTTACTCCACCCTTTATATGAAAAAATACTGTGCCCATTAGTTTGTTGTGCCTCTGTCCAGCAGTGACACAGAGATGATTCCCGGGGTAAACCTACGATCTCCCATCCACAGGTCAAGATTTCTCTTGAACAGAGCCAGCGAGGTGCTCTGCCTCACATGGACCGGGATTTTATTCCACAGCATAGGGAGTCTCTGAGTGATAAATCTATCCCTCCAGCACATCCTATGTATGTCCGTGCTAAGGTTTAAGTCGCTTGCTCTAGTGGTTTTGGTGGATTTGGATTTTTTGAGGTGGAGCATGTCCATTAATTCCGGGTTGGACATGGCCTTGTATATCAGGCACATGTCACCTCTGAGCAGACGGTATGCGACTGAATAGAGCTGGAGTTTCTTCAATCTGGCAGCATATGACAGATTTTGGAGTCCCTTTATCCTTTTGGTGAGGAACTTTTGGGGTCTCTCCAATTGCTGCAGATGTCGGGTGAGATACATCCCGAATGGGGCATTGTACTCGATCATTGGTCTGATAAGTGAAGAGTACAGGGGAGCAATGACCTCACTAGATCTGGATGTGAATCCCTTCATGATCAGGTGGGCAATGTAGAAGGTCTTTCTAACCACTTTAGCAATGTGAGTGTCAAAAGAAAGGCCACTGTCAACCTGGGTCCCCAGGTCCCTGATAACCTCTTCTGTGCTTAGTGGATTGCCACCTATATGGTAGCTTGGGGTTACCTTGTTTTTCCCGAAGGGTATGACTATACATTTTTTGGCGTTTAACTTCAGGCCATGGCTGTGGCACCAGCTATCTGTTTCCGTGAGTCCCTTCTAAAGGATGTCTGTGTCCAATGCACTTTCCACTATGGCGCCCAGTTTGCAGTCGTCTGCAAACTTTGTCAGCCAAAGTCCTCCCATGTTGGCCTGTACTTCTGAGAAGTAGATGCCAAACAATAGGGGGCCAAGGACCGAGCCCTGTGGGAAACCACTTGTGACCGGCTTGGAGTCTGACATAGCGCCAGCAACTCTAACCAGGTGGGTTCTGTCCTTAAGCCAGTTTGCAACCCATCTTGTGACATATGGGTTTACATTTAAGCTGGTAAGTTTTTCTACAATACCCGAGTGCGGTATTGTGTCGAAAGCCTTTGCAAGGTCAAGGTAGGCTGTATGGACTGCCTTTCCCTCATCAATGGCCTTGGTGACTGTTTCGAAGAAGTCGACCAAGTTCAAAAGGCATGATCTTCCCTTGACAAAGCCAAACTGGGTCGGGTCCAATGTCTGCAAGTCCCCTATATCTTTGTTTATGAGCTCCATTATGATCCTCTCCATAGCTTTGCAGACTAGACTTGTTAAGCTTATGGGGCGGTAATTACCAGGGTCCATAGAGGCACCGCCTTTGTGGAGTGGGACCACAGTTGCCGTATGCCACTCCTTGGGCACATATCCTGTGGTAAGGCTGAGATTAAACAGCTGCCTTATGTGCGGGTTTAATTCCTCATTTAGCTCATGTAGCACACAGCCGGGGACACCATCCGGTCCCATTGATGCTGTGTTTTTAACTTTAGAGAGAGCAGCTTTCACCTGCGTATTTGAGATGTCTGGGAGGGTACACTCCGTTGGGATAGTTATCGCTCCTTTCGGGGGGGAGAGGGGGGTGAAGTTTGCACTGAACCTGTCTGCCAGTATGTTGGCAATGTCTGTGGGTTCAGTGATTTTTGTATCATTTTGGACTAATTCTGAGCATATCTGGGAGTTTCCACCCAGGTTCCTAACATAGCTGAAAAAGGCCTTATGATTGTCCTTTGAATCCATGGCAATTTTTCTCTCAAAATTGGCCTTAGTTGATTTTATGAGTGCTCGTATTTTTTTACTAATAATGATCAGGGTGACTTCCTTTTATGGATTTTGTTCTATCATTTAATAGCTTTCTCCTCTTATTGTAAAGTTTGTTAATGGCTGGGGTCCACCAGACTGGACGTTTGCCCTTTGTGGAAAGAGTCTTGGTTTTATTTGGGATTGCCTGATCCATGCAGTCCTGGAGATGTTCATAGAAGGCATTTGTAAGGGCTTCCGCAGCTTGGGTTGTGGTTTCCACTGGCTCAGGGGCCTTGAAAGATACCACACAAGTCTTGAGTAGTGTGAAGTTTGCTTTAGAGAAGTTCTTCACTGTGGTCTTTTTTGTTTCGGGTGGGGGCAGGATGTGGATTTCCAGTGAGATTAGTTTATGATCAGATCTCACCAATGAGGGATATACTTCCGGTGTGGAGCATTCTGTCCCCATGTTTGTGATAATGAGATCTAGTATATTTTCTCCTCTCATGGGAACAGTGACTAACTGTTCCATGGCATTTGAATTTATGAACTCCAGGAACCATTGGGCTAGAAAGTTAGGGCTTGAGTAATGTTCCCAGTCTATATTCGGGTAGTTGAAGTCACCCAATATGATGGTGTTTGGAGATACATTTATACCCTTCAGTGTCTTCAGGAAGGCTGTGTGGGGTTCCTGAGTTTGAGAGGGTGGCCTGTAGCATGCTACAATTTGTAGAGCAGTTTTGCCTATGGTTAGTTGCACCTGGATGGTTTCCGGCTTAGTGCGTTGCCACCAACCTGGAGGTGTGGGTATCCTTTATGAATATGGATACACCCCTCCTTTTGTTGTGTGGTCTGGGTTTTGGGGCGAACGCATGATATGAGGTAAAACCTAATAGTGCCGGGTGCTCTCAGGAGCCTTGAACCAGGTTTCAGTTACAGCACAGACATCGATGTTCTCCATACTGAGAAGGGCCTCAAGTGCGTGCATTTTGAGATTTAGACTTCTGGCATTGAGCAGCATTACCCTCAGTTTCTTCCCATTTTTGTTTTCTAGGGTGGTAGGTTTAGAATTTCAGCCTTGCCTAAAAAAGGCACTATGGGGGTGGCAAGAGCCTTAGCCAATATCCGAATCCCAGGGTGACAGGTGCAAGCCGTCCCTCGTGAAGCAGCGTGGCTTGTCAAGCATGTCATCCCAGGCAGACAGACACTGGATCCCCTTTGAATGACACCAGACATTAAGCCAATTTTTAAAGCTGATCATCTTGTCTCTATATTGTGGCATCATTCTTGGTGAAGGAAGGATACTGCTCAGGGTCAGGGTCATACCTGCCTGGGCTACATAATCAGAGAGCTCCTCTATGTCTCTTTTCATGTAGTCCAGGGAGGTACGTCTCAGGTCGTTCACACCAGCATGGACAATGACTGTGTCATATTTGTACTTGCCGTGGAGTGACCCGAGTGCTTGTGTTATGTGGCAGATTCTAGCACCCGATAGGCAGCTTACTGTGACCCTCTCCTTGTTCTGCCTGGTGAGTGGGACATCAGTGTGTCTGACTATGGAGTTACCTATGACAAGTATGTTTGGTGTTGTATTTGGCCTTAAGGGCTGTGACTGCTTTGCACACTGCTTTTGTGGTTTATGTGTTGCTTGTGGGGTGTCTTGAGGTAGCAGTTGTTTGGGTGTCTGCTTTGGAGGCCTCTGCTGTTTAGGTAAATTTTTACTCAGAGCCTCCGAGTATGTCTTTGTGTGTTTATGTGTTTGATTCAGTGGTGCGGTAGCATTATGTGAGGCTGGTTTTGTGGTGTGTGTAGTTGCCTTCTCCTCCTGTCTGGTCTTGCCAGTCCTGAGTTGAGAGAGCTCAGCCTCCAGTTTGGCTAAATAGCTGCATCTCTCGCAAGTATTTGTGTTATGTGGGAGGAGGAGAGGGTTGTCTGTGTACATGAGGCAGTTATAACATTGCCTCAAGATTCCCAGATTTACCAGCATTGACACAATGAAGGGACAATCCTACACTAGGGCTGTACTTTTCTGAAAATATAGGTTAATAAATAAAAGATACTGTTGGGCGGCCACAGTGGTGCAGCGGTTAGCGTTGCCACCTCAGAGCAAGAGGTTCTCCAGTTCGATCCTCGGCTGGGGTGCCTTCCGTGTGGCGTCTACATGTCCTCCCTGTGGTCGCATGGGTTTCCTCCGGGTGCTCCGGTTTCCTCCCACATCCCAAAGACATGCTGTAGGTGGATTGGACACTCTAAATTGGCCCTAGGTGCGAGTGTGTGCTTTCTGTGGAAGTTTGGGCGCTGGGCTGGCAACTCGACACTGTAAAACTCCACTGCCAATCATGAGCGGACAGGTGATCTGCTGTGGCGACCCCTAACCGGGACAAGGAAGAAGAAGAAGACTGTATATAAAACAGTTGCCAGCAGTGACGTATGAAATATTGAGTTGGTATTTGTTACAAAGCATAACACATTAGGCAGGAATGTGGGTTTGTCAGCCTATTCCCTGAAAACTGACCATGTGCATGAATACAAGTATGAATCTGAGTCTGGGTATGGGAGTGCATATGAGTATCTTTCTGAATCTCAGCCTAAATATGAGAATAAATATTTGTATGCACCTGAATCTGAATCAGAGTACCAGAGCAACTAAGGGTTTGCATATAATGTAAACTACGATCTGTTTTTCCATTCCGCAGTTCTCATGAAAAGTATAAAACCTGTCACCACTGAATAATTATTATATGCTGTTTGGACTGAATTTTAAATAATTAATATTCCACCCTTCTGACAAGGACTTTCTCTAAAATATTAAGTGCTGATGCATTCCCCAAGGTAATGAGATATATAGGGTAATTTTATCAGCATAAACTTTTAGTTGCAAACTCTTTATTTCTTTGACATATTTAAGTACATATATGTACACTGTAAACAAAAAGAAAAAGCCCAGAAGTAGAATTCTGAAACACAGGGATAAGATCATACATGAATGAATATTTGGGTGCCAGTGTTAATGTCTTAAAACAAGGAAGGAAGTGAACCAGTTGAATATAGATTAAGAAAGAACACAATGGGACCATAATCTCTCAAGCACTATGCCATGCTCTACAGATTCAAATGCAGACAGTATATCAAAGTAGATCCAAGTGAAATAAAACAATGTTTTGTGACATCTTGGAAGAGGTATTCATCTGTAATAAGAAATGTTGCAGTGCTATTTCATGCTCTAAACCTGTTCTAACAAAGATCTAAGTGACATATGAAAGACATATGATTCTTTATTGATACATAGAACCACTACGGGCAAACAATGAAAAAACATATATTTTTTATCTTGCCATGATTTACTGCACATCTTAAAGCTGCCTGCAGCAAAATAAATACTCATTCCTAATTTTATTTTTTTTTTATTCTTCTCTGCCCTCATGGGGGCAGACATTGTGATTCCTTTGGAAAGCTAAATCTGTCTCAATGCACAGACTGTGAGAACAAATAGCCCTACCGTTTGTTGTCAGACTAGACTTCCATTCACTTAGAATGGACCACCTGAAAAAAAATGCCAAGTTTGAGAGTCTGCAGCCCATGTGTCATTGACCGGTATGTGCTGAGTTTTACAAATGTTGTTCCTATTGATGTACTACACATTCTCTGAAAGAAACTTTCAAAAGTGTCAACAAATTACTGAGATAAAAAAAAAGAGTTTTCACAAGGAGCAGTTTTGCAAGTTTCAATTCCTGGCCAAGTTACTCCTCCCATCTTCAGTGGGCTACAGTCTCACATTTCAGGCTTGGGTAGATTCAACTATTTTGTCAGCTTTGCATGACAATAGACATAAAAAAAATTACAGCCTGGTGTGCCACTAAAACTGTTCCCTTATATGTCTCTTCACTTCTGAATAGCATTTCCCCAGGAATAAAAAAAAAAAAAAAGCACACGCATCAGTCCAGAGTTTGGGCCAATCTATCCATTTCTTACTGTGCACAGTAAAACATTCAGTTTGTAATGCATTCTGGCTGCTGACATGGCTATCTTTACATAGTTATTCTCTTATAGCATAACCTGAACTTATGGTATTCAATGCCAAGCTTTACAACAGTTCTCAGTTTCTTAACAATGATTTCCAAAGCCTCTGATGTGACCCAGTACTTTGTCAATATACTGTAAATACATAGATTAATGTAAATATTTGTGCACATGTGACACATACAATAATACACACATACCATCATTAAAACAAGATAAATGCAATATAAATAATATCAATATAGTTATGATTTCTAGTTTATGACCCTGTTTGTCTGTGGAAACTTCTTTTTGAATTTATGTTCATGCAGTTGTATATTTGTTGTATATTATCTTGTTTAATTGTTTCTCAATATTCTAACCACTGTATGCTGCATCAATTGTAAAACTCTGATTTTACTCCTTTTATATTTTCTATGCTGTTTGTACAAAATACCTATGTTTGTATAATTTATTTTTATTATTTTTTATAATTGTTTACTATGTATCTGGAGCTTTTCTCCCCAAGTCTCCGCTGAAAACGGTCACCTTGTGTCCAGCTAGACTAACCTGGTAAACAAATGGAAAATAAATAAAAAATAAAATATACTAAGAAAATCAATCAATATACCAAGAAAAATCCAAAACTTAAGAAAAAAAAAAAAAACAGAAGGAAGGAAAATGTTTCCCTGATGCTGTCATGAAAATCCCACTCACTTATTCAGATATTATGGGCAAACACACACACATATATATATATATATATATATATATATATATATATATTATAACATATATAATATATTAGGCAACTCAATGTAACCAACACACTAGTCATAGCTGACTCTACAGTCAGGCACACTGATGTCTCACTCACCAGGCTAAACAAGGAGAAGTTTACTGTCAGCTACCTGTCGGGTGCCAGGATATGCCACATAACCCACGCACTCAGGCCACTCCACAACAAGTACAAATATGACTCTGTCATTGTCCATGTTGGTGTGAATGATCTGAGACGTACCTCCCTGGACTACATGAAAAGAGACATGGAAGAGCTTTCCGATCTTGTAGCCCAGGCAAGTATGACCCTAGTCCTGAGTAGCATTCTGCCATTGCCCAGAATGATACTGCAGTTGTTTGTCTTTTTGGATTTTTCCCAGTAAGGGGTCACCACAGTGGATCTCTGGTCTGCTAATGATTGGCAGTAGATTTTTACGAAACGCTGAGGTGCCAGCTTGATATCTAACCTTCAACGAAGGCACGCATGTCTTTCGAATGCTACCCAACCATGGGGAACACATGCAGACTCCACACAGAAGGCACTCCCAAGCCATGCCAAGAATCGAATGGGAGAACCTCTTGCTGTGAGGTAACAATGCTACCGCCGTACCACCGTGGCTATCCAGAATGATACCACAGTACAATGACAAAATTATTGACTTCAACTATTGGCTAAGCTTCTGGTGTCATTCTAAGGAGATCCAGTATCTGTCTGCCTGGGACGACATGGTAGTCAGAGCACAATTCTTTCCCAGAAATGTCCTTCACCTGTCACCCCTGGGATTCCGGATACTGGCTAAGGCTCTTGCCACCCCTATAATGTCTTTTTTAGACAAGGCTCAAATGACAAATTCACCAGCATAACAGGAACAAGCAAGCAAAAACTGAGGGTAATGTTACTTAATGCTAGAAGTCTAAATCTCAAAATGCACTTACTTGAGGCACTCCTTAAAATGGAAAACATTTATATCTGTGCAGTGACTGAGACCTAGTTCAAAGCTCCAAAGAGCACCCCCTGCACTACCAGGCTATAACTCATACCACACTTTTCTCCCATGTAACCTGGACCGGAGCACCAAAGGTGAAGGTGTGTCCATATTCATTAAGGATATCCACACCTCCAGGCTAGTTGCTCAGCATAATGCATCCGAGGTTATCCAAATGCAACTAACTCTGGGCAAAACTGCAATCCAAATTGTAGCTTGCTACAGATCCCCCACCATGCCTCAGGTTTCTCACTCCTCTTTTCTTGATATACTGGAAAATATTAGGGTTTAACCAAACACCTTAATATTGGGAAACTTCAACTGCCCCACCATTAACTGGGAAAACCACTCATGTACCAACTCCTTTGCTCAACGCTTTTTGGAATTCATAAATTCCAATGCCCTGGATCAACTTATCCACACCCCCACCAAGGGCAGCAATATCCTAGACCTAGTCATTACCAACATGAGTGACTGGTGTTCCACACCTGAACTCAACTCCTCGTTGGTCAGATCCAACCATAAGCTAATCATCCTTGATATCCACATCCCGCCCCCACCCCCCATTAAAGAAACCACGGTAAAAAATTCATGCTTCTTAAGACAGAAGTGGTGAACTTCATGACACCCATGCAGATGGACAATACAGTTACAACTGCTGAATCCTACACAAATCCACTCTATAAGCACTTACACGAGTGCATGGATTGTACTATCCCAAACAGAACCAAGAAGCTATCCTCCAAAAAAAGGAAGCCGATCTGGTGGTCTCCTGCCATAAACAAACTGTACAACAGAAGGAAGAAACTGTTACAAAAGAGAGTAAAATCCCATGAGTGGTGGAGCTCCCTGTTCAGCCTCAGTAAGAAGATGAGATCCCTTATAAGACCTTCCAAAGCTAGCTATGAAATCAAAATTGCCACTGATTCTAAGGACAACCACAAAGCATTCTATTTCTATGTCAAGAATCTCAATGGCAACACCCAGATCTGCTTTGAGTTACAGCACAATGGCACAAAAATTACAGAACCAACTGATATTGTCAACATCCTGGCAGATAGGTTCAGTCCTAACTTTACACACCTGTCACCCCCTAAAGGGCCCATATCTATACAGGAAGAATGCAGAGTCCCTGTAATCACAACTACACAGGTAAAAAAAGCTGCACTCACTAAAGCCAAAAACACAGCATCCATGGGACTAGACAACACTCCAGGCTGTGTTTTACACAAACTGGCTTCCCACCAAAGCACCATGTTCAATCATAGCCTCACATCAGGCTTTGTGCCCATTGAATGGTGCACAGCAACAGTTATTCCACTCCACAAAGGGGGAGCCACCACTGATCCTGGAAACTATCACCCTATTAGCCTGACGAGCCTGGTCTCCAAAGCCATGGAATGTATCATCATGGAACTCATAAACAAAGACATTGGTAACCTCCAAACTCTGGACCTGACCCAGTTCTGGTTTGTGAAAGGCAGATCATGCCTCCTGAACCTAATCGACTTCTTTGAGGCAGTCACCAAAGCCAAAGATGAGGGTAAGGTGGTTCACACAGCCTATCTTGACCTCGCCAAGGCTTTCAACACCATCCCCCATTCTGGAATTATAACTAAACTCACTAAACTAGGTATAAATCCCTACGTCACAAGATGGGTTGCCAACTGGCTCACTGACAGAACCCACACTGTAAAAGTTGCAGACTCCAAATCTGACTTCAAACCATTGACAAGTGGAGTACCACAAGGTTCAGTCCTGGGACCTCTCCTGTTTGGTATCTACTTCTCTGAAGTACAGGATAACACAGAAGGCCTCCTGATAATGAAGTTCACAGATGACTGCAAACTAGGAGCCATAGTCAAGTCCCCAAATGATGTGGACATCCTAAGGAAGGGCCTTACTGAGACAGATGCCTGGTGTCAGAGCCATGGCCTCAAGCTCAGTGCCAAAAAGTGCATTGTCACCCCCTTTGGCAAAAACTCTGTACCCATGAACTACCACATAGGCAGCAGTCTACTTAACACCAAATGTGTGATAAGAGACCTTGGGACCCAGGTGGACAGTAGTCTCTTCTTTGATAATCACATCACCACAGTTGTCAGGAAGTCCTTCTACCTGGCACACCTCATCACAAAAGGGTTCTCAACCAGGAAAAAAAGAGGTCATTGTTCCCCTCTACTCGACACTCATTAGACCCATTAGAGTACAATGCCCCTTTTTGAGTGTACCTCACAAGACATCTGCAGTTGCTGGAAAGGCCACAGAAGTACCACACAAAGAGGATTACTGGCCTCAAACAGATGCCCTACACTGACCATCTCAAAAAACTCCAGCTTTACTCCGTAGCAAATTGCCTACTCTGAGGTGATTTCTGCCAACAACAACAACATATAAAGCTATGTCAAACCCAGAGCTTTTGGACATGCTACACCTAAAGAAATCCCAATCCCTCTGAGCTACACACTCTAGGGACCTAAACCTTGTCACCACAATAAACAGAACATATTGGAGGGATAGATTTCTGTCCCAGAAACTCCCCATACTCTGGAACAAGCTACCCATCTATGTCAAGCAAAGTTCTTCATTGGCACTCTTCAAGAAACATCTTTGAGTGGATGGGATATAGGAACTATACCCTGGGAATCACTTCTGTGGCTCTGCTCGACAGTGGCACAGAAAAATAACTTTCTTGGGTGGCATAAGCCAGGGAACCTTATTGACTAGGCTTTCTTAGGCCCTTGGGCCAATAGCCTAGTACCTACCTATGAACCTATTATTAGACTAAATACAATATTATGTAGCATTGAAATGTGCTGACATTATAAGGGTGACAGTTCATTATTTACTCATAAAGCAAATGTCAGAGTGGAAAAGTTCAAATAGTGGATAAAAAGGAGGAGGGGAAGAGAAGAAAGAGTGAGAAAAAGTATTTGTTAGAAGTAATAATTAGGGTAGATATGGGAGGCAGGTGAAAAAATGAGTAAAAGCAACATTACAAGTAAGAGAAACGAAACCACATGGACAAAAAGATTTACTGTGTGTGTGTGTGTGTGTGTGTGTGTGTGTGTGTGTGTGTGTGTGTGTGTGTGGTATAAAAGAACTATAAAGCAAATCTGCACTGATACCTGCTTGCTGCCCTGCTGAGGGGGACACTTGTGCAGGTGCAGTGGACTGGCTCCAGTAGGAAGGGATGGTAGCATACCTCTCAACATCATAGAACAAGAAATATGGAGAAGGCCATAAATAATAGGGGACAAAGGCCCAAAAATTGGGACAATTTATAAATATTGCACTTACAAACTTAGAAAGTTGATAAACAGGTTTTGCATTAGAGTGAATTTTGTTAAGGATATGAAGTCTGAAAATCAAATGCCTGTCAATTTTCTGACTTCAGTGTTCAATGATTTCACAGTGATTTGACAGAAATCTGCAATTTTATGAAAAACAGACAAAAAATCTGGACTTTCTGCAAAAATTTGTACTGTTGAGAGATATGGATGGGAGTCCTGAACCAACACCCATCAATCATTTCCATTTGTTTGCCAAAGCCCTTACAGCAGTGTTTTGCAGAGGTGGGAAAAGCCTTATATTTGACTGGTATGTTGTGTGGGTGTGGGTAGCTGTGTTTGCGGAAGGTGGAGATGTGCCTTTGTAAGTGTGGTGCAAATGTTATGGATTATGAAATGGAGAGATTAAGAGTAAAATTCTGCTCAGTGAAGTCCCTAGCAATTTCATCACTGCTTGATTCAGACATATACATTCCCCTGTGTTTGTCAGTACTATGAGTGCATTGTTTTGGAGTGTGGTATCACTGCTACAGCTGCTGGTACTCTTTCAATACAAGTATCTGCTTTGGAAGTTTTCTCCAGGAGTCTGTTGCTGAGAGGATGAGAAACACGCTACAAGGATACAACTAAGACAAACTACATAAAGCAATAGTAAGAAAAAGTACTAGGTCACATCAGAGGCTTGGGAGGTCATTGTTAAGAAACTGAGAACTGTTGTAAAATTTGTCATTAAATACCATAAGTTCAGGTTATACTATAAGAGAATAACTATGTAAAGATAACCATGTCAGCAGCCAAAATGCATTACATGCATTACATGCCCCACCTAAAGAAAACCTTATCCCCGTGTGCCACACACTCTAGGGATCTAAACCTCACCACAACAATAAATAGGACATGCTGGAGGGATAGATTCCTGTTCCAGAGACTTCCCATGCTTTGGAACAAGATTCCAATCTACATCAGGAAGAGCTTGCCAAAATGCATTACAATGCATTACATGCTCCACCTAAAGAAAACCTTATCCCCGCGGGCCACACACTCTAGGGATCTAAACCTCACCACAACAATAAATAGGACGTGCTGGAGGGATAGATTCCTGTCCCAGAGACTTCCCATGCTTTGGAACAGGATCCAAATCTACATCAGGCAGAGCTCCTCACTAACACTCTTCAAAAGAAATCTTGACGAGTGGATGGGAAACAGAAAGTTTACCCCGGGGATCACTTCAGTGGCTCTGCTGGACAGAGGCACAGGGAACTAATCTAAGGGGGCGGCTAAAGCCAACACATTCTGGCTAGGCTTATAAATGCCTTCAAGCAGATAGCCTAGTACCTACCTATGAACCTATGAACCTAAGTTGAATATTTTACTGTGCACATTTTAAAAAATTGATAGACTGTAGACTGGCCTAAACTCTGGACTGATGCGTTTGCTTTTTTTTTTTTTTTTTTTTTTTTATTCCTGGGAAATGCTATTCAGAAGTGAAGAGACATACAAGGGAGCAGATTAAGTGGCACACCAGGATGTGATTTTTTTTATGTCTATTTTCATGCAAAGCTGACTAAATAGTTGAATCTAGCAAAGCTGGAAATTTGAGACTGTAGCTCACCGAAGGAGGGGAGATGGGAGGAGTAACCTGCCCAGGAACTGAAACTTGCAAAACTGCTCCTTGTGAAAAGTCTTTTTTATCTCAGTAATTGGGCTATTTGTTCTCACAGTCTGAGCATTATGGGACAGATTTAGCTTTCTAAGGGAATCACGATGTCTGCCCCCATGAGGGCAGACAAGAGTAAAAGCAAAATAAAATTAGGAATGAGTACTTATTTTGCTGCAGGCAGCTTTGGGAGGTGTAGTAAATCATGGCAACATAAAAAATATGTTTTCTTCATCATTTGCCCGTAGTGGTCCTAGGAAGGTTCAAGATGGGATGAAAATTCTCCTGATCAGATTATGCTTTTTAAGAATAATAGCCACTTAAATAATAATGAATAAAACATCTTTTACTTAAGAAGAGCACACCATCTCATAAAATAAATGGCCCTTAGAATTCTCACACCAGCCGGACTGGCCCAGGATTGGGTCTGCACTATTAGTGTAGAACAGCTGAAATTACCTCTATAATCAGTAAAATGAAACATGGTTCAAAAACAATCATAGAACAGCTGAAATTACCTCTATAATCAATAAAATGAAAAATTATATCATAGAACAGCTGAAATTACCTTTATAATGTGATACTGATCCTCTTGGGTCTTTGTTAAGGCATTTCTGACAATAGGATTTTTAATTTAGTTAACATTTCAGCAATGAATTTTGCAGCAGCTTCACATTCTATGGCTGAACGTGCTTTACAAATCATTAGATACATGGGGATACAGTGCAGAATGGTCACAGAGCTTCACCTCCAGAATTTGCCTGTCACACTTGTAGTACATGGCTTTTACAGTGTACAGCATATTCTTTATGGCTTGACAACAAGTGCTCAAGTTTGTTCTCAATGCCAAGAACTAGAGCATCTTGTAGCTCGTGTTGACTGCTGCTCCAACTTGAATATGTGTTTGGACAAGTAACTGCAGCAGCTTACCTGAACACATTATTTGAGTTCAAATAAAGTAAATGTGGCAGCGGTCGGGGAGGGGAATGGGAGGGGAGTTTAGGGTAAGGAAGCAGGAGGCAGATATTGAGGTTAGGAAGCATGAATGGAGTTTTGGGGTTAGAGAGAAGGAAGGGGAACAGATTTATGGGATGGGAGAAGAGTTTTAGGGTCATGGAGTGATTGGAGAATTTAGGTTTATGTAGGGGGAGTGAAGTTTTCCATTCAGTTATCAAGCAGCTTTAAGGTTAGGGAGAAGGAGTTGAGTTTTAGGGTAAGGGAGCGAAGTCTTGGGTTGGGAGCTTGGCAGAAGTTTTGAGTTAGAGTTAGTGTTATGGTAGGACTATACAGTTCTTATATTACTGGGTGTCAGGTGGGCTATATAGAAATGGGAGATCAGGCTAGTGGGAGTTTGTGCATTTGTTTTTTTAAGCAAGTGGCAGCGAGCAGGTATGCAATGAGCTACTAGCACATGAACACCTGTAATAGATCCTTTCTTTATAAAACAGGATAGATTACCTTTTTAAAGCAATACTTACTTCTGTTAATAGCAAGCTGGTTCCTTTATTTGTCAAACATGTAATGTATTTCTTTGATATATGAATTTTCTTCCTAGCTCTCCTATACAAGTTGATTTGGATCCTTTTAACAGAAATTCAGTCAACAAAGTTTAATACCTAGAGAATAGTTTAAAGTGGCCAGCTGTTTTCATTCAAATATGGAATGACTGCATAATTTTTTAAAAAATATATATACTTCCTCAGTGAAGCATGCCTATTGTGAATATATAGTTTTAAATCAAAATTACACCAGTACAGAATTAAGGAAATAGAATTGTATAATCTAGACAAAAAGAGCAACGGAAAGATATTTGATATAGCAAATAAACATCTTTCTAGTATTAAGCCAATTAAATGAAAAGACACTTCAAAGAACTATAGAAAATCCAAAACAAAAGAGGAATTAAAGCCTTCTCTGAGAAAAATATGTCTTTTATTTCAATAAATTAATAAGACCAACTGAAAGGCAGCAATAAATATTTTCAAAACATTAGTAGCTCACTTGTTAATATATTCTCTCAATGTTTAAGTTGTACATATTTAAAAAAAAATCTATACAAGTGAACTTCCTTAACAAAAGCTAGAAATCTCTCCTCCCATGCACTCAGATATGTTCACCTGTTTTAACCTTTTAAGAAATGTATCCAGTAGCAATAAAGTATTTCATTTACACTACTTAAAATCTCAGTAAGTTCTTGG